>NW_027397095.1:1822212-1869406 GCF_003265705.2 Callorhinus ursinus
TTGTTTGTTTCGTTTTTTTTTTCTTTTTGTTTGTGGGGTTTTTTTTTTTCCCTTCAATTATGATCTTACCTTGTTTCTTACAAGAAAACCAGGGTCCTTTCTTGGCATGTAACATGTACGTATTTCTGAAATATTAAATAGCTGTACAGAAGCAGGTTTTATTTATCATGTTATCTTATTAAAAGAAAAAGCCCAACAAGCAGTAAAATTTCCATTTATCCCTGTTGTTTTAGTTGCCTTATCTGGAGAGGAGCGGATGTGATTTTGTTTCTTCTTCTTCTTAAGTTAGGACGGAAGGTGAAGGCACAGGGGGGCTTCTGAGCCACTTGGTAGGTTGGGTTCAGGCATCGATACAAGAAGGCAGCTCTACTTCACTGATAGCCAGGGACCGGAAGAGACTGCAGATTATACCCGTCTTGGATGAATTGAATTACAGAAACTAAGGTCACAGGTCCATTTCTCGAACCCACTTATACTTAGAGCGGCGCCCATTTAGAAGAAGGCATTCAGGGTGTCTAAGTTATCACACGTTCACACTTAGTTTGGGGGTGGGTTTTTGTCTTTTTCTGTCTTAACCAGGCAGGTTAGCTAGCCGCTGTGTGCTGGTCTTCATGTCCACACTGACCTGCTTTGAATTCCTATCCCGATGGCAGAAATAAGTGCCCGAGAAGTTCATTTGGTCCCCCTTGTTGCAGCATACCAGAGTTCACACCCCACCATATAGAATAGAGGACTGTCTGGGGGCTAGCCAGAACCAGGGTACAGTCTGGGCTCACCACATAGCTGTCCACACTCCTCCAGCAAAGTTTCCGCCTTTGCGTTTGGTTTTGGATCCCAGTTTTTGTAAAACAAGATTGCTAAAGTGTCCTGCTTGAGTCGTCTTGCCCGGGGCCCCTCTGATCAGAAAGGCAAAGGGCTTTGCTGTGGTTCACAGCCATGTGCTACCCTATCAGCCAAGAAGTCCGCCTGGGGGGGGGGGGGATCTGGGTGTCCAGACTTTTTTTTTCACGTGTTCTTGTTGTTTGGAGGGGGACGGGAGGGAGTAGAGAGCCCAGAAGGCAATAGCTTAGCTGTGACCCTTAGCCACAATTCCGGGGTCGGGGGTGGGGGTGGGCACGGGGACCTGGCAGAGGCCATAACTGTTGTCCCAGGCCAAAGACAACTGCCTTGGCCCCTTAGGACCCCGACAGCTTCCGAGACCACGAGAAGGTAACCGCTCCCTTTAAAAAGGAGTTCCCAAAAAGTCTTCAAAAAGAGAAAACCCCGCAAGTCTCTTCCCGCTTTAGACAGCCATTAAGATCTCCGATTCCACAGAAGCTAACACCCACAGAGAGGTGGTTTGTGTTCCTGTCCAATCTTCGGTTGTAAGACTAATTCTCTATTTTTATATTGAAACGTAATTACTTGATAGCTCAGGGTCTACATTTCATTCAACTTTTTTCACACCAAATTCTGCGAGAATGGTCAACATGGAATATTGGGGGCTGTTGTAAACAGAGGCTTAATATTATTAGAAGTAGCCAGTTATTTATTAAAGCATGATGTTAATAAAATAGGCATATTCTGGCTGGTGTGTATAAGTGTTTCTTTTTTTTTTTTTTTTAAACGAATCACAGAAGACCTAAAGTTGAAAAGGTGCTCCATTTATGTATGAGGAAAAATGGATTGTAAATAGCTAAGCTGCCTTGTGAGAACTTGGAAAATGTGCTGATACTTAGTAACTACCTCAGTCGTGAGGAATTTCCTTTTTAGCTTAGACTGCTATTACTTTGACTTGGTAGAAATGAATCTGGTCTCCAAAATGTGGCTCAAAGAGTTATCCCCGTAGACCTTGTGAGATTGTTTTTAATTTAAAACCTTGAACTCTGCCCAGCTGTTTTCTTTCAGTCAGCTTCTCTACACCAATAACATTTTCCGAATTAAATATTCTTGAAGGTTCTTCTGGACTCTCACTGATTTGTTTTCTTTCTTTGCATTTTTTCCTGTTACCCTTTTATTATTTAAATTGTCTCTTGCTTTTGAACTTGAACTATGAAATAAACAAATCATAGATTTTTCCATTCAGATCTGACTGGGTAACTCTTGGCTTCTAAGCAGCCGGCAGGCTCACCATTGCACCCCGTCCCCTCCCCCCAAGAAAGAATAAAGGCAAGTTGAATATTCTAAAATCTTAAGAGTTCAGAGTATGAGGTAGAATAAAAGCTTTGTTGGTAGACCTGACTTTTCCAAAGTCTCAGTTAATAGCATGTGACTTTGTGTTTTACAAAGTCATTTGGAAATTATTTTTTCTTTCCAACACTTCACCGCCCTGTACCTTAAGAAAAAAACATTTTAACGACTCTTAGATTTACATTTTATTTCAAAAACAGTCCGTAATTAGCACCTACTACTTGATAAAAGACAAAGTACAAAGCATTGACATGCATTTTAAAAAACTTTCGTTCCTGCGTGTTAGAAACCTAACAGCTTACGTGAAGAAGAATTTGTCATTTGTGATTCTAGAACCGGCATGAAAATAGATGTTGGTGATGCTATGCAAAATTCTGCTTGCCCTTTGGTGTCTGCAGAATCCGTCCACTTGCCAGAGCTAAAGGGTGGCAAGTCAGTGACCGGATCTGCGAGAGGAGGCCTGCACGTGCACCTTCTCACTCTCGACCAAATGCCCGACTACCAAATACCACTTTGTCTCTTCCTTGAAATAAGGGAACAAGGACTGCGAGCTATTTTGTCAACTTAGAACCTCGCGGGGAAAATACAGCTGTGCGTTCTGCGATACACTTTATTGTAGAAGTTCGGTTTCTACTTTTAACCTCTTCTAGTTATTTTCTTCTGGAAGCCCTTAACAGAGGTGAAAAATCTCTGAAAGATAACCTGTGGTAATCTAGGAATACCAGCCCATCAGTAAGGCCAATCCATGTAGTGTTTACTTGTCTAATTTAGCTTTTCATTAGGTAATGTTATGACAGGGTTTAAAAACCAAAAGCTACATAAAGGTATAGAGTGAAAGTTTCCCTCCTGTTCCCCCATCCAACCTGTCCAGTTACCCCACACTCTAAATTCACTAAATTATTCGTTGATTATACACACACACACACACACACACACACACACACACACACACACACACTCTGGCTTCTTCCGAAGTTTCCTTATGCATACGGAAGCAAATAAGAATAGAGATATCCCCCCTTTTTTTGGTCAATTACATTATTGAGGGATCCCTAAAGATGTGGAGTCCCATTCTAAAGGCATGGTTGCTCAGTGGTGCCCCACTTGGGATTTTTACTGTATTTTGGCCCAGTTGAATCGAGGTGATTTTGTTTTTTTTCAAGAAACCAATCTTGAATGAGGAGCGGTTGGCGTTAGAGGGCTATAATCCCGGAGTGCATCACTAGGACACCGTCTGTTCACATTAAGATTCGTTCCCGGTAGTTTGTCTCCATATCCTCATCAGTGAAGAAGATACTGACTGGCCAAAGCAATCGGGAAGATCCTCTTAGAACACAGCACATGAACACCACTGTTAACGATTGGAAATGGTTCAAAGGAAATGTACCCCGGAAATGACTCCTATTAGAATAATGTACTCCATTTTTTTTAAGGTTTATTTGAGAGAGTGAGAGTATGTGGTGGGAGGGGCAGAGGGAGAGGGAGAGAGAATCTTAAGCAGACTCCACACCCAGCGTGGAGCCCGATGCTGGGCTCGATTTCACGACCCTGAGATCACAACTTGAGGCGAAGCCAAGAGTCGGATGCTTAACCCACTGTGCCACCGAGGCGCCCTAGAATAATGTACTCTTAATGTTTCCTCAAGCCCAGAGGCCTTGAAGCTGCAGCTGTATCACGCAGGGTGGAGATGAGAATAGTGGGAAATGCATACCTGGATCTTCTCAGTTGCCATATCAATTATCTGTCTGATGGCCAGCGAGCCATTAGAATACGTAAATGATTGTCAGAGTTCAGTTGTCATGTAAGGTTGAATTTTTATTCGTCAGTGTTTGGAGACACTTTAGTCCATAAAATCCAGAGGAATCCATTTCTCAGCAAGAGTGTCCACGTGTGGCATTAAATGGACATTTTACTTGTGACAGTTCTTAAAGATAGGTGAGGAATCCTGGGAAAAGGCAAGATTGTTGGAAAGCAAAAAGTTTTCATGCATCAATCCTGCCGGCTAAGAGCTGATGAGAGTTGACCGGTCTGGTTAAAGAATGAAGAGAAAGCGTGTGTGAAGCCCGCGATGCTTTTCTAAGGGGTTTTAAGGTATTGTTCTCCGGTGTTTGGGGAAGAGTTTTTTTTTTTAGAGATTTTATTTATTTATTTGAGAGAGGCAGAGAGAGCACATGAGAGAGGGGAGGGTCAGAGGGAGAAGCAGACTCCCCGCCGAGCAGGGAGCCCGATGCGGGATTCGATCCCGGGACTCCAGGATCATGACCTGAGCCAAAGGCAGTCGCTCAACCAACTGAGCCACCCAGGTGCCCCTGGGGAAGTTTTGCAGTAACTCTGTGTTACTCTGTTTCTTACCTGCGGCAGAGTTGGAAGTCTGTGTGTGTGTGTGTGTGTGTGTGTGTGTGTGTGTGTGCGCGCGCGCGCATACACCTACATACCTACATACAGGTTTGTGTCTTTTCAAACACTTAATCCCAGGCAGACCTTACCCTGTCGCTGCCTTCCCCCTGCTGTCAGTGCTGTGTGCTTGGGGAATGCAGACTGATTTTAATAATAGCCGAAGGGAAACATAATTAAGAAGGTAAGCCTCCTGCCAAGAAAAAAATACACACACGCACATATAAAATGCATTCCAGATAGAGTTGCTTAGGTTTACCACGGCCTGGGACTTGGTTTTCTACACCAACATTGATAACCCAAAGCTGACTGTAACCCACTGTTCTGGGAGACACCCCCGACAGGGAAGTTGGTGCCAGGCCGGCCACAAAGAGAGAACCCTGGTTGGTGGGTAATTTTCCGGACCCTGGCATCGGGCTCTGAACCCGTTCGCTGCACTTGTCTTTATAGGTCTTGAGTGTCCCTGCCCTCACCTGGCTCTTAAAATGTAATGAAAAACTTGTTTCAGTTCTGAATAATTTGCAACGAGCTCTGGCCGCAGCAACTGAAAGTTACTTGAATGTATGGACTGTAAAAAGAAAGTTCCTTGCTGTTTATTCCCCTGCACCATCCCGACTGAGCAGTGAGGCAGGACGAACCTGGGTCCGGGCCACTAAGCCAGGCCACGTCCGTGGTCACAAGTAGAAGTCGCTCCATTTTGCACACGAGGGTGAGGACTCGAAGACGTTAGGTAACTTTCCCAAGGGTGACCTACAGGTAAGAAATGCAAGAACCAGATTTGAAATCGAGGTTGGTTGGCCAGCAGAGCCTGTTTTTGGTTTTTTTTTCCCCAAGTGCCCCTTTTCCTTCCATCACCCTTTCCCCCTTACGCTGTTGTCTCAATCATCAGGAAGCGACAGGCCTGTCGGGCTTGCTGCAATGAGCACCATCCTGGCCGTGCAGAAGACCAAGTTAAAGGTCATGGCAGACTCTGGCTGACCCGAGTACAGGTGAAGGAGTCAAGGGCCACCTGGAGACAAATCTTTCTTTTCTTTTTTTTTTTTTTTGAATTCTTTGTTTATTTGATTTTTGGGTTTTTTTAATTTTTAATTTGTTATTTTTTTATTTTTGGAGACAAATTTTGTCGAAAAGTTTTTCTAACTTCACACGGTGGCTCCTCGCTCGGTGAACTTCAAAACAGGAAGAGCTCGGTTGATAGTGTGTCGGCACCATGTGGCCTCTGTGCTAGTTCTAGTCCTCTCCAGGCCATGTGACCCTGTGTGTGGCAGGGCTCTGTGGTCGCCCTGGCAGCTGCATCGTTGGGAAGGGGCCACTCGCCGAACACTTAGGCAAACACAATCTGTTCAGAAAAATACCATGGTTTACATACGGAAAATTCATACCCGCTTAATCAGCTGGAGCTTCGAGAGGAGGTAAATATATCTTGGGATGAATGGGGCCCAGTGAATAAAATCTGGGCTTCTTAAAGAACCCTCCATAGGGGCGCCTGGGTGGCTCAGTTGGTTAAGCGTCTGCCTTCGGCTCAGGTCATGGTCCCAGGGACCTGGGATCGAGTCCCGCATCGGGATCCCCGCTCAGCGGGGAGTCTGCTTCTCCCTCTCCCGCTCCCCCTGCTTGTGTTCCCTCTCTCGCTGTGTCTCTCTCTGTCAAATAAATAAATAAAATCTTAAAAAAAAAAAAACCCTCAACAGGATTTCACCTTAAAAATTACACGTGGGTCAGAAATTGGACACAGAGAACCAAGATCATAGGCAGTGTAGCTATAGGTGTGTTTCTCCTGGACTGGTCTCAGTGCACATTAGAAAAGACCACATCCAACGCCAAAACCTGTGCGTGAGGGACAAGAGAATTTGACTTGCCATTTCCTACCCGGAGAGGGAAGCTGGTGGCTTTTGTTTGTTGTCCCCTGAACGCCTGTACTGGCATGCCCATCAGGTGGTATGTGCTGAAAACAGTTCGGAAAGGTGCTGACCTAGGGGTGCTCAGACTCTAGTGCTTGACCTCAGCCTTGATCCAAGGTCCAGAGCGAAACCTGTGAGCCCAGCAGGGACTGTGGACTCAGCCTCCAAATGAAAGCCAAAGGATGTCTCACTCGTCTGCAACCACGTCATACACACCTAGTGACTTAGAAAATTAGTTCAACCACAGACGCTGAAGGCCGATGGTGAACAAAATCCCTGGACTCCAGAGGTGGGTCAAGGTGGTATGGGTGAGGCAGGTAGCCTCTGAGGTGGCCATCAGAGATGGTGTTACTCTTCTTCAACCCGCCCCTTGGGCCACTGGCCCACACAATCAGGGCTGGGTGGGACCTTATGTGCCCCACATTGCATAATTTGTCCAAGTTCCCTTTTGGAGAACTGTAATTTATGTCCAAAGAATTTGACGGTCCCTGTTGTATTGAAACACGCTCCAAAGAAGAAGTACCAGAAGAGGCCAGCCCTTGGTTAGCAGAGATTGCTAACAGCGATCACTCTGGCTCTGGGGGTGTGTGTGGGGGGTGCCAAAAACCACATGGGATTTGAGGCAGTAATAGGATTTATTTATTTATTCATTTATTTAGAAATTTATAATTATTAAAGAATTGTTTAAATTCCATATAGATAATGTATGGTGAGTTATAGGAGTTTCAGGCGTACAATATAGTGATTCATCGATTCTATACACTACTCTGTGCTCATCATGATAAGTGTCCTCTCGGCAGTAATGTGATTTATGACACATCTGGCTTTGGTCTCTGTGTGGGAGGATGAGCGAGGATGTAAATGGGGTCCTCATTCTCAGGAAGCCCGTCATTCCGCTGGGGAGACGAGGGTCACCCAGGAAACCATACCATACCATACTAGTGAATACAGCTGCCCTACTGATCAAGGGAGAACAGCGCAGAGCGCAGGGGGCAGGGTGACTTCCGGGGGGGGCGGGGCTCTAGCTGGACTTGAAAGGAAGCGAGGAGAGGGAATGCTCCTGGGAGCTCCTTGTGGTTCTTCGTACTCTTTGGATGCTACAGGTTGCCTCCCAGTAAGGTGCTGGCTGCTCTGGAATTGAAGGGGTAAGGGCAGACAGGTGGTCTGAAGATGGTGGTGGGATAGATGTGGGTTGACAAGCGGCAGGAAAACGATGTATCTAAAGAATGGAGGTGAAGGGGTAAGGGCAGACAGGTGGTCTGAAGATGGTGGTGGGATAGATGTGGGTTGACAAGCGGCAGGAAAACGATGTGTCTAAAGAATGGAGGTGAAGGGGCGCCCGGCTGGCTCAGTCAGTAGAACATGCGACTCTTGATCTTGGGTCGTGAGTTTGAGCCCCATGTTGGGTGTAGAGATTACTTAAATAAATAAAACTTAAAAAAAAACAAACAAAAATAAAGAACGGAGGAGGGGTGCCCGGGTGGCTCAGTGGGTTAAGCGTCTGCCTTCAGCTCAGGCCATGGTCCTGGGGTCGGGCCCCGTGTCAGGCTCCCTGCTCAAGTGGGGAGTCTGGCTTCTCCCTCTGCCTCTGCCCAACCCCCGACCCCGCTCGCGCGTGCTCTCTCTCTCTCTCAGATAAAGAAATAAAATCTTTAAAAAAAATAAAAAATAAATAAAGAATGGAGGTGAAGATTTGTTAGTACAGGGCTAGAGAAGAGTCTGAAGCCCTCAAAAGCCAGGCAAGGCAATTTAAAATTCAAGTGGGCACCATCGAATGGAAATTCTTGCATAGGCCTTGACATGCTGACCAGGGTGTATAAAGATGAACTAAGAAGCATGTGGCGTGAATCCCATGGGGTTGACCTTGGGCTTGACAGTGCTCAGCACTCTACTGTACATCCCGAAGGGGCTCAGCATCCCCTCACACCCCCTCTGCTCTAGCCTGCCCCAAACCGTCTCGATTGGGAGCTTTGTGGTAAAGGCAATCCAGTTCCATACAGGAGGTACTTGTTGGATGTCCAGGCTCACAGTGCAGTCAGACGCGTTACAAGTGGTCCCCGTGGCGCCCCATCCCATCACACCCTTAGACGTCACACACCTGTGACACCCACAGAGCCCCAACCCCGCAGGCATCCCAGACTTGCCAGGCGTCTTAGGCTACTGTCTTTGGCTCTGGCCTCTTGGTTCTGGAGAGGAACACAGAGAAGCATCTCTGGAGTCTGGTTCCTCAGACGCCATCCCGCAGGGACTTGGGATTTCAGGGAAGATGGGAAACTTTTTCAAGCGTCAGGCAGCTAGCCCGCAGGATGAACGGGCCAAATATATATCAGATTAAAGAGGGGATCCTCTAATGGGGTAAGAGGGGCAAGGCTGTCCCAGGTGGCTTCTGTCACATTACCCCTTGGGTGACCTGGCTTATGGTTTAAAAACTACGAAGCAGCTGCTTGACTTCTTTCTGGGGTCTTCTCTGAAATGGGGTCTCTCCACACCCTGTCTATGGCACAGGGTGGTCATGAGGAACTGCTAGGAAGATGCACCCGCTGGGACTTTGGGAGCTGGAGAACACTGTGGCGTTCCAAGGGAAGACGTGCCCTTCTGGGGGCCTAGGGTGCCGGGAGCAGCTCGAGATCCCTGCATGAGAGGTGACTGCACTTCTGAGACCGGGCCGCTGAGCCCCACTCCCGGCAGTGGGTGCAGGTTGGAGCCTGGGCAGGAAGGAGCTCCTGCTGAGGACTCTGAGATGGATCGTGGCCCCGTCTGCACTTGGGCCCAGAGCTTGGTCCTGAGCACAGGACTTGGCCCAGAGCACACGAGATCCCTGCATGAGAGGTGACTGCACTTCTGAGACCGGGCCGCTGAGCCCCACTCCCGGCAGTGGGCGCAGGTTGGAGCCTGGGCAGGAAGGAGCTCCCGCTGAGGACTCTGAGATGGATTGTGGCCCCGTCTGCACTCTTGGCGCCCCCTCTGTGGGCTACACACCACATGCATTTGGAAGGGAGCTACCCCATCCACCTGCCGTTGCCAAGAGGTAGCAGGGAGGCTGCATTTAGATCAAAGCCTTATGGTTGGGGTTTTACAGAAAATGAGCACATGGGAGCGTGAAGCCTGGTTCTTCCTGACAAGAGAAGATTCTAGGTCTCTAATAATGACATATTTTGATTTAAGTGTTCAAAACACAATCAGCTTCGGTTTTTTCTTCTCCTGGACAGGAGGCCTCTGCAGCAACCATGTTACGCCAGATCATCGGTCAGGCCAAGAAGCATCCGAGCTTGACCCCCCTCTTCATATTTATTGGGGCAGGAGGTACTGGAGCAGCGCTGTATGTCTTGCGCCTGGCATTGTTCAATCCAGATGTCAGTTGGGATAGGAAGAATAACCCAGAACCCTGGAACAAACTGGGTCCCAATGATCAATACAAGTTCTACTCAGTGAATGTAGATTACAGCAAACTGAAGAAAGAAGGTCCAGACTTCTAAATGAAATGTTTCACTGTAAAGCTGCTTAGGATGAAGGTCTTCCAGAAGCCATCCGCACAATTTTCCACTTATCCAGGAAATATTTCCCCTCTAAATGCACGAAATCATGTTGGTGTATCGTGTTGGGGTTTACACTGAATAATAAATACCTGAAACTTGGAAAAAAAAAAAAAACAAAACACAATCAGCTTCAAATGGTCCCTTTCCATGGCCCACGCACTGTCTTCCGTCCTCAGAACACACCGTGCAGCTAGGGGAGAGGAGTCCCACACCCTGAGCTTCCTTCCTAGGAGGCCGGCAGGCAGGACGCTCAGGAGAGCACCCCTCGGTCCTCTTGACTGCGCACCCCCACCCCACGCCACCGCACCGCTGTCCCCAATTTCCCGCCAGACTCTGAGTCGCCGGGGGGCTGCCATCTCCTTTGTGAACCCAGGCTCTTCTCGCCTGGTCGTATAGTGAAGTTACATCAGCTCCCCTGATTCTGGAGTTGACAGCGAGGAGGGAGAAGGCTATGCAGAAGTGTTTCCCAGCATCCAATTCCCATCCGTACTTTCCAGAAAAATCCAAGATGGTCTAGGAAGGGCCAGGAGTGAATAGGGTTTGGGCTGGTACCAACAAAAAGCCCTGTCGGGCCTTCTGGGCATTTTGCATGTTTCCTCTTACACTGGCCCTGGGGCCTTTGGTGTTCTGAGGGCCAAGGCTTCTGGGGTGGGGGGGTGGAAGGAACAGAGGAATATGGACTTCCATGCACATCCTGTAGCAAACAGTAGCCAATATCCATGGCTCTTTAGTGTGACAGCCTGCTGAGTGCAAGTCACTTTCTAGAGGAATTTGAAGGTGTCTTCATTGCTTCCTGTCGGGCAAACGTGAAAGCCAATTTACCAGTTGTGCCCAGCTTAGAGAGAAAACATTGTACAGTGTGAACAGCTTAGCTAGATACGACCGTGAGAATCTGCTGAATTCAGTATGGAGCAAAATACGCCACCCGGGAGCTTATGTGGCCCGTGGGGGCCCTTCTTCACCCATATTCCACAGATGTTGACAGAGTACGTGCCATGAGCCAGGCATTGTTCTAGGCACTGGGGATGCCGTCCTGAAGCAAAATAGACCCGGTGACCATTCTGGCAGAGCTCTCCACGAGAGAGGGAGATAGACGACCAAATAGTCACAGGGAAGAAAGCATAATTACAGAGTGAAATGGGCCCCTTGCAGTAGGAAAGAATCACGTGAGAGCCCTGGGAAACTGCCACACCCACAGTTACCAGTCAGGCGGCAGCCAAGGTCTAGGGCAGTGGCTCTCCAACTTGAGCGTGCATCAGCATCTCCTGGAGGGATCCATAAAACGACAAATGGCCGGGCGCCATCCCCAGAGTTTCTAATTCAGTGGATCTGAGACGGGGCCCAAGAGTTTGCAGTTCTACCAAGTTCCCGGGTGTTGTTGCTTCCGCGGCTCTGGAGGCTACGCCTTGAGGCTTGTTGGCCCAAGCAAAGCAGGCTTGTTTTTTAAGATTTTACTTATTTATTTGAGAGAGAGCGAGAGCGAGAGAGAGCACAAGCAGAGCGGCAGGCAGAGGGAGGGGGAGAAGCAGGCTCCCCGCGGAGCAGGGAGCCCGATGCGGGGCTGGATCCCAGGACCCTGGGACCATGACCTGAGCCGAAGGCAGACGCTTCACCGACTGAGCCACCCAGGCGCCCCCAGCAAAGCAGTCTCGGGGCATGGCCTTTGATACAGGGCACACAGCCCTGTTGGGCAGTCAGTCAGAGGCAACTCCCAAGAAACACCGGGAAGAAAGGAATCAGGTAAATTGCCCGAGATGGCAATCATCTTGCCACACTGACAGGTTAGGCTTTAATATTCCCAAATGGAGCCCACGTTCTGTCCGCCACACCTCAGGCTCCGGAAAAGGCCAGGCAAGTGGGGGTGGGGGTAGTGAGCAGGACCCACGAGAGGTCTAATTTCATCGGGGATTAAGGAGTTACCTGCGCATGATCACACCACAAGGGAAGCTTGAGTAAGGTATGGGGTTGCTTCTAGAGCAGTCATAGAGGGCAAGGATGACTTGGAGCACTTGCCTTGTCCGTCTTCCCTGTAGTCTTCTGGCCCAGGCCACATGGATTAGAAGAGTGGCTTCACCACATCTCTATGCCGTGTTGAGAGGACAAGATCCCATCAAAGCCTGTGGTATTCATTAAGATGCTCTTGGCTACAAGTGAGGATAAGTCCGACTCAAAATGAGTGAAACAATAAGAGGTTTATCATCTCCTGTAACAAGAAGCCACGATGTAAGGAAGCTCCAGGGATAGTTATTTCTCAATGTTATTATCGAGGATCCAGATTCTTTCCATCTTTCAACTTGCCAACCTCAGCAGGTTGCATAGCTTCCCTCATGACTGAGAGTTGGCTGGGAAGCCTCCATAAAGCTGAAAAACATGGCTGTCACGGTTACAGTAAGAATACATCTTGGCACACCACTTTCTGTTGGTAGCAATAAGAGACTTCTCTTTCTCCTCAAGTTTCTTTTGAAGAGCTAAGAAATCTTTCCTGGACGGTACCCTCTTCCACCAAGCATCCCCTCACCTCTCGTTGTCTCGAACTGGCTCACCGGCCCCAAGTTGTTGAGTAGAAAGGCTAACCAAGATTCATGCCCTGGGCTGAGGCCAGTCCTCTCTGAAAGACATGGCTTCAGCGGGGAGGAGAGGCACTGAACAAATCAGGGGCTGACTGACAAGCAAGAAGGGAGGAATGGCTATTGGGTTGGCCAACGACTGGGTGGGCCACACCTGTGTACTACTAGAGGGTAACACTAGTAGGAGTATAGGGTGCTCTCGCTGCATCCAGGATGGAGAAGCGCAGCATTATATCAGCGCATTAGCCATCAGCAGCTTTGGCAGGGACAGGAAACTTCACGTTGATTCAGGGATTCTGGAATGTATGCAGAGCTACACGGAGATCAATTTGTCATCTTCTAGACCTACACCAGCTCAACTCAATTTCCCCCAGTCCCTTAAAGGTCAGCCAGGTCAATCTCGAATCCTTGATGATTGATTGTCCTCTACAATAGTCCTGCCACGTGGTTGCCCAGCCACTTGTGCTTTCCGGTGATGGGGATCTCACTACTTACCATTGCGTTCTATCTCTAGGCAGCTCTAAATGTTAGAAAAGGTTTTCTGCTGGCTCTAAAATGTACACACCCGTACTGGTTGCTCAGTGACTAGGTGACACAGCCTTTGAAGTCGCTGTCAGTGTTTCCATTGTAAATGGGAGTTTTCAGATGCTCCTAACTAAATTTTCCTTGCAGATCCGTACATGTTACCAAGAGATACTTTAAAAAATAAACAACCAAATAACTGGGAAAATTTTAGCTTGTCTGCATTAAGATCTTTAGATATTTTTCATAATTCAAACCCATTTTTGGTTTGATTGGTTTAAATTTTAACGAGAGATTAGACCATAGCATCACCTAATAACTAACATTTGGCGGGGGGAAATGTTTTAAGGAAATGCCTTGCGGTATCAGCTTTAAAAGTAGTTGTTGTGGGGCACCTGGGTGGCTCAGTCGGTTAAGCGTCTGCCTTTGGCTCAGCTCATGATCTCCAGGGTCCTGGGATCGAGTCCCGCCTCAGGATCCCAGCTCAGCAGGGAGTCTGCTTCTCCCTCTGCCTCTGCCCCCCCCCCCACTGGCGTGTGTGCGCATGCACTCTCTCTCTCTCTCTCTCTCTCAAATGAATAAATAAAATCTTTGAAGAAAAAAGTAGTTGTTGTACGTAGGACCCACGGTGCTCCTTGCCCAGTTAGATCGGCGATGGCTAGCGGAACTCCTGGTTGACCCCCTGGGAGGAGGGGATCATTTCCCTCGGTGTCCCCTCAGAGCGAGAGTATGATGGTGTATTTGGTGGGTCCCCATGAATCCAGATGAATGCGGAAAAGCAACAGCTTTCACCTTGGCCTAGACAGATCAGCGGGGGTTAGGGGCAGAGCCCCAGGCAGGGCCAAGGGACCATTTGTGCCCCAGGGACTCTGTTCTTCTCAGACTACATGGGTCACCACTGCCTGGCCAGACCAAAGGGAGTTGCCCAGGTTCACCAGAGTCCTGGATTGTGGTCAGTTGTTTTCAAATGTCAGTATGATGCTGTGGAAAGACTTGTTTTCTATTTCCAGCAGGGAAGGGTGCCCGTAAGTAGGTCTGCATTGTCAAAAATGCAGAAACTTTTTATTTCAAGGTTGATTCCATCTCTGATGCTATCCCCTCTTTCCGCCACCCTCCTGATTCGCCTTCCTTTCCTCCCCCACCAACTCTGAAGCCACTATCCTCGAAGCGGCCTCTCCCCCTCTCCCCCTCCCTTCTTTGCCTGCCCCCCCACCCCCACCCCCTGCCGCCCAGCCAAGTCCAGACATGGCTTTGGATTTGGTTTTGCTTTTGTCAAAATAGGGTTAATGCAGACTCATACTTCTCTAGCAGTGGCCGAGGGCTTGACGCGGCCTGTGGAATCGACCTTGGGAAAACTGCTCCCACTTTCCAATAGTTACACTTGACCTTTCTTCTTTAACAAGTGTGCCTTCATTTTTCCAAAGGCATGTGTTTAGGTTGACTCCTCAGAATGTTAACCAGTGCTCCTGCAACCCCACAGAGATCGCCTTCCCAGCTTGCAGCACGCTTGGAGTTGCCCCCATTTGGGGGCATCTCTCTCCTGTCACTGATGAGGGATATACTTTTTTTAATTAGCCAGAAGTTAATAAAGGCCATGCCTGGAGCACTGGTCAAAGGGTTCCATCACTAACTAGATCCGTTGGCATGTAATATAGATGCCAAGAAAGCCAAGTTCTCATGGGGTTCCCTCAGCCTCAAGGTCAATAATTTTGCTCAGGGGGCACCTGGGTGGCTCAGTCGGTTGTGTGTCCTATTCTTGGTTTTGGCTCAGGGCATGATCTCGGGGTCGAGGGATCCAGGCCCTGGGGCGGGGGGGGGGAGTCTGCTTGAGATTCTTTCCCCCTCTTCCTCTGCCCCTCCCCCCTGCTCATGCTCTCTCTCTCTCTCTCAAATAAACAAAACCTTTAAAAAAATAATTTCGCTCAGAAATGAGATGTGGTTATGAAAGGAGGAGAGGGATTTTCTCACATGGCTTAGAAATGCTGCAGAAGGCAGGTCACATGAACAGTGTTCCACGTCACGTGAGTGTCACAATATGGCTGGAGCTAGTCAACATCCTCCCAAGGCACCTCTGCACTTGGAAGGAGCCAGCACTTCCTGGACGTGCAAGTTCTGCTCTTTTGTGAAAAGTCATCAGTTTGGTGAATGTACGGACGTATTTCGATGGATGGGAGGATGTGCTATGGGCTTGGTGGTAAGCTTCCTCATGAGCTCTTACCCAGCCTCCTTAAACGTCGGGCCCTGTCATCCTGTCCTCTGTGACATCCTTCTCTGGCAGTCCCCTCTGGCCTGGTCAGACCAAGCAGAGATGCCATCTGTGTGATCTCCCACCGACAGATTCTGAGACTCTGGGAAGAAATGTGAGGAAAAGCAAGCTTTGTCCCAGGTGCCCCCAGCCTCTCAGCTATCAGCCTTTTCCGACCAACCCCCACCCCCACCCCCACCCCCCAAGACCCAGAGGCTCGGAGGGCCCCGCTTTCTCTCCTGGAGCATCTGCATTTTGACGGGGAACAAAGTGTTCAGCTGAGGCAAGGACACTGTCATTTAGGGATTTGAGGCCAAGGTGGACAGGAAGGTCAGGGCTCGGGAGGTTCCTTCCAAGTTTCCCAAATCACTCATTAGCTCCGAAAAAACCCCAGCCGCTGGACCATTTCACGTCCTCAAGAGATCGTGCTACCAAGGTCTCCAGAATCTTGTCATGACCGGCCAAAAGAAGATGGTTTCCATGTAGTCTCTACTTTTCGGCTGTTTCCTGGAGGGAAGGCACAGCTCGTCCCCATTCACTGCTTTAATAACAGGCGGGACCCTGTCTGGTGACGTGGCCAGACTTGTCGGGTGGCTCTGTGGAGTGCGCACTCAGGGTTGAGGGCACCATGAGTGGATGCCAGCCAGACCACCATGGCCCAGGAAAGCTGATTATACAGGCGGATCCCTGCTCTGGGGAGGGCTGGGCTGGTGGGGGATTGGAGGCTGGTTTAGCATTCAACCTAATTTGAGGCCTAAGTAAAAATGTGTGTTCGGTAATGGAGGCAGTCATATTGAAAACAGGTGGTGTTTGGGCTTTTGCCTAGTCTCTGAAATGGTTTGTCTGAGGTCCACATGCTTTTCTGGTTCCAAAGTCTCAGCCTGCTGTGGGTTTGGATTTCCACTAAGGATAAGGCCTACTTGAGCCTCTATTCTGAAGGGGCTCCTTGAAGGTCACCAAGGATGTGGAATTATGGTCAAGTCGCAGGCCTTGCCTAACAGGGAAGAGCAGGAAGAGAAATGGGGGCTGCCTGTATGAGCAGCAAGAAGCTCACGTTCTGCCCTGTCGGCCAATATGGGCGCCCCGAGATTGTTGGGGGCAAATTGGTGAAGCGGCTGCAAAAGTTGAGCCCCAACTCTATGCTGGGTGCCGTGTGGAGATGTGGGACAGAGAAAGCTGGGCTTACCTGCTAATGGAAGACAGAAGGTGTCCAGAGAATGATACCAGTAGAAGGTGACGGAGTTACCAACCAAATAGTACTGAGTAGGGCTTTTTAGACTCTTCTCTGGAAGGTTGCTCTAGTTAAATGGGGCTGTTTTATAAGTGGAACTGATTCACCTGTGCATTTCTTGATACATTGATTCATTTGTTCCGTAAACTCTTCTTCCATGGAGAAAGATGTCAATCAGAGAGGAAAACAGGTTTTTTTGTGTGTGGTTTTTTTGTTTTGTTTCTTTTTTTTTCAGTGAGGGCTGGTTATTATTTAAATAATGCATTCCAGGGCGCCTGGGTGGCTCAGACAGTTAAGCGTCTCCCTTCGGCTCAGGTTGTGATCCCGGGGTTCTGGGATCGAGCCCCACCTCGGGCTCCCTGCTCGGCGGGAAGCCTGCTTCTCCCTCTGCCTGCTGCTCCCCCTGCTTGTGCTCTCTCTCACTCTAATAACAAATGAAAAGTCTTTAAAACAATAAAAAATAAGTAATGCATTCCTTTCTTTTCTGTGCAAACCATCGTCTCATCTTTACCCTGTAATGTGTTTATTGTCAAGTGCAGTCAAGAATAAGAGCGTGATCTGTCCCAGTGTTGCCACCTATAAAGTCTATTCCATTTGTATGCCCAGTAAGCCCCACTCCCCCTATGCTAGCTGACGTGGCCTAATCATTTTTAATATTTTATCATTTCTTAAAAAGAGAAAAAACACTCATCATTGTAGATTGGTTACAACTGGTCGGTGGAGGGCTACATCGGAGTTTTTGTAGGTTGGTGCAGTCGACGTGCTAGTTCCGTGGATGAGGGCACAGGGCACAGATGGGTTGAAAGAGGGAGTGCGGAAACTTGGGCACCACCAGCCCTCCCTGAAAACCTCATTTGGATCTAAAAGGACCATTAGGTTTAGGTAATACTCGGGCGTTTGAATGTGATGTCGAAAGTTTCTACCTGCTCTCAATTTTGGTGATTTGAAGACAACTCAGTGGATTACACTGAGCTCTACACAGTTGGGAGAGAGTAGCCAGGGGCTGAAGACGAGCCCGTATGTGTTGGCATCACTTTTGAGAGTGGCTTATTTTCGAAGGCTTTGAATACAATGAAGAAAATAAATTCCCCGTGACATTTTCCAATGTGTTGGGCCACAACTGGCTATCTGTTGGGATGAATGGAATTACTGGGAAAATTACCTGCAAGACTTGACATAGTTTTGGTCTCAAGTGCTTCCTGGAATGCACTGAATACAGAATCCCTGCCTCATACAAAATCCTCATGAATCTGCAGGTGGGTATCGGCAGCGAGCTAGGCAAGTCCCTGCATTCAGTTCCCACTGGGTAGCGAGGAACTTTGTTTCATGTAAAACGAGGGGCAAGCTTGGTGTGGCTTTCTGGTTCCCATCAAAATGCCCTGCAGCCTCTCTGCCTCTCTACAGCCTGTGGCTCTGAGCCTGCAGTTGGAGAGCAGAGCTGTGTAGCCTGAGGGGATCTGAGATTGGAGGCCATTTCGTTTATGACCATTTGGGAGTCTTAAACCCTCCTGGAACTGAATGCGTCTTTTTAATTTTGTTGCTGAGTTAGTTGGGGAATTGCTTCAAATTCTATTTTGTTCGGCCTGGGGACTCCTGCTCTTGTTTTTGTTTCTTGAGGACTGTACTCAATTTTCTCACTCGAATCCTATAAAGGTGCTCTCCCCAGTGTCTCCCAGGGGCCCCTTCTTGGGCCATGTTCTCTGATACCTGGTAAACCACTGCAGAATCCTGGTCCTCGTCCGTGACTGATGGAGGGCTAATTTTGGTCCTGGTCATGAATTTTTCAATGAAGCCTACTCAAACCGGCTCCTGGAGGACACTTCCTCATCAAGGGAGGACCAAGGGTCTGAAGGTAGTCTATGCCATATGTGAGCAGAGGGAGGAAAAATGGGGTGAGAGGTGCTTCATCTAAGTTTTGGCAAGATTTTTCTCTGCAAATATGTGTGTGTAAAAATACACATTGTGGATTTGCCTTCTCTAGCATGAATTCACCAAAGTCACCTAAGTAACAAACGACATAGGGAATATTTGAGACCTTGTCTGATTTCTTTATGCTTTGTAGAAATTCCCATATCGTTAGCCACTCATTTCTAGATCCAGGAGAAATTAGTCATATTTGTAGAAATAAAGAGTAGGGACGCCTGGGTGGCTCAGTCGGTTAAGCACGTCTGCCTTCGGCTCAGGTCATGGTCCCAGGGTCCTGGGATCGAGTCCCACATCGGGCTCCCCGCTCGGTGGGGAGTCTGCTTCTCCCTCTGCCTGCCACTCCCCCTGCTTGTGCTCTCTTTCTCTGACAAATAAATAAATAAAATCTTAAAAAAGAAAGAAGGAGTAAAGGGAAAAGGTAGAAAAAGATCAGGTACAGGAACAGTACACGTACTTCCACTTATTTTTCCTGAGACCCTGAAAAGAGAAATGAAGTTTTGCATTTTCCAAGTTTACTAGGTTTTCTGATTTCAGAACAAGATAAACTGGGTTTTTCCTTCCCAGTTGTAAGCTAGAATTTAAATTGAGGCCAACCTCATCTTCTTGGACTTAGAAACTATTTTCCGGGCAGAGTATTTTAAAAGCACGACTTTCCTTGTAACTGATCAGTATATACAAAAAAGGTTTGAACAAATGCCTTCTTCATTCCATGGCAAATAAGGTGCTGATAAGATACAGGGATAAAAATATAACCACCTGTTCAATAAGGAGTTCCAGAGGGAAGAGAGAGGGGAGGAGAACGTGTGTGTTCCTGCACGCCCTACCCAAGGGCCTTCCTGGCCCTAATGACCTAAGTCACCAAAAGAAAAGTTGGCGAGTCCCATGCAGTATATTCGTAAAGTTCGCGGCTTTCTTAGGAGGAGGTTGCAACCAGACAGTGGGCAATTCTCCTTGGCTTGGGTGGGCATCTATCATGGATTCCTTGGCAAAAGTAAAGTGAATGAATAGCTTGAATGTTCTTCGAAGAGTGCTGGGCAGGCCACAGCTTCAAGGAGATTGATCCAAGTCCTTGCCGTTGCTTCTGAAACAAAGGAGGAGGGGTGTAATATCTAAACTGTGTAAACCTCGGGCGACTGGGCTGGAAGGCAGCTGAAGGGGAGGCCGTTTTCAAGAAGCCAGCATTCTGCATTCACAGTCCTCCTGCTCCTCCTTCGCCTACCTTCTCGGGAATAGATTTGACAATGACAGGACTGACCTAAAGAATTTCCCGAGAGCAAGGCCTTGTTATTGGACAAATAATGATCGTTAAGAACGTGAAGATTGGTGCTCATGTTGTATTGGGTTACACCGACTCCCTTCAGACCCAGAATCAGGACGGTAGGTACAGCTTTAACATGAAATGATCTCTACGAAGAATTTCCTTTTCCCAGGATCTTTGAATGAAATGGATACCTACCCACTATTGTTTTCTCCCGGGGCTGACCTGGAGGGAGAACAGAGGCACTATAGAAGTGTGTGCTCTTTCTTTGGAGGAGAGATGAAGCAGATAAGAGCAATGGATCTTCAACCAGCAGGGAGGGACTGCACTTCAGAGCAGGAATGTGAGTCGGGTCAATGAATTCTTCCAGCTCTTGATACCCCAAAGTCTCGAGTTTGCGCGTATACCCATGTATAGAATCGGACAAGCTAGCCCCCTCCGCTTGGGGTCGTGAACAAATTTGATCAAGAGACTCTTTTTTGTTTGCATCTTGCCTTGACGAATCACGTTCATCAGCACGGGGCTGGCGTTCTGGGGTGCCCACTTCTCCCTCCAGCCTGACACTGCCATTAATCAGTTCCCTGGGTAGAGTTAGCCGACCGGGAGCAACCCTCCTGAAACACGATCAGCCGGCCCACACCGCACCATTTTATTGACGAGATTATCGTCAAAGACAACACACAGAAGATCAGCAGAATTTAGACTATACCAGTCAGGGGCTCAGTCAGTAGAGCCTGTGACTCTTGATCTCGGGGTGGGGGTGTTCAAGCCCCACGTTGGGCGTAGGGCTTACTTTAAAAAAAAAAATCTATATAAGTTACAAAAAGGATACTTATGGGACCAGAAAACCTGGAGAGGGGAGTTCATGGTTTTATAAGGGAGGAAGGAATTACAAGTCAGTATCAGAAACCGCCTATAAACTATTCTAGGTTGTTTGTAGTTTTGTTTACATATGTTTGTAGCAAAATATAACCCATGCCATAGGTTCAGTCATGCTCAGTGCTCCCCATTATCTTCGTGACGCCCTGTATTTACAGCCTCCTCCAGGTGTTGTCATA
Organism: Callorhinus ursinus; assembly: GCF_003265705.2. Taxonomy (NCBI): domain Eukaryota; kingdom Metazoa; phylum Chordata; class Mammalia; order Carnivora; family Otariidae; genus Callorhinus; species Callorhinus ursinus. The sequence continues at coordinate 1,843,020 of NW_027397095.1, forward strand.
GAAACGGCCCCACCATGGCCCTTCCTGCCTCCCATCATCAGGCATCGCTCCTTGACTGGAGCTGCTCGGAGGTCTCCTCTTTAACCTTTTCAAGCCCAGTAGTGTGTGGGCTCTGCATTCTTTTCCAAATACGCAAAAGCCACCTGTTTGATAATGTGGTCCAGAATCTTGCTGGGGCTCAGTGTCAAGTTCCCCACTCTGTACTTGCTGGAATCCACCCATATGTGCGTCTATATTTAGTTGCCACCATCAACATTTTCCATCTCTTACATGTTTCGCCAACTTTCGCGTGGGCTGTTGCTTTGACCTTGCAGTGAGGTTCTAAGCATGCAGGGGACCCAAAATAAATAATTCAAAGATCCCCTGTTCACCACAGTCGTTAACCTCCCCAACCTATGTCATCTCAGCTGTGGGTGGGACCCGAGCCGGGCATGCCGGGGAGAGAAAAGGCTCTTCTCCCAAATGTCTGGTGGGCAGCAAGGTAGCCAAGTGGCTTTTGGGTGGCCGAGGGGCTTACACCTGCCCCTCGGCAGAACCGCCCCCCTGCAGAGACACAGCGGCGCCCATTCTCACGAGGCTGTGGGATGGGGACTGGTCACAGATGCCAGGGCCACAGCATTCTAGAGGAGCCCCACTCTTTAGCTGCTTGAGTGGGACAGATTGGTGACAGGGCCTATTCCTGGGAGATCCAAAAGAGGGAGGAAATGACACGGTGTAGACACCTCCTGGTCGATAATTTCCTCCATAACATCTGCTTAAAGTGAATCTCAAGGGCAGATGAGCAGGGAGAGAGGATGTTACAAAAGGTGAGCCTTCAGGGGCAGGGGAGCGTGGCGAGAAGGGCCTGAGGATAACCCGGTGACAATGGCATTCTTGGCGTATTTACGGAGCTCTGGATATGGACGGTCACACGTTCGCGTCTGGTGCAACATCCCCTCTTGAGGTAGTTGGGTAGGAGAGTGTGCGGGGCAGCCAGCCTGGGCTTGCGAACCGCGGGGGGGCTGGGGCCCAGGTGGGTCTTATCCTCAGTTGTAGTCCCAGGGCCTAGAACCACGCCTGACACACAGCAGGAGACCAAAAAGTATTTGTTTAATCCATGACAATAAATAGGGTAATGTTGCTTAAAGAACAAAGCAAGAACAAGACAATAAAGTCGTTGATCCCCTTTGAAGATGTGAGGTAATGAACTCATTTGGGAAGTGGTGCATGAAAAGAAAGAATCGAGCCTTTATCTTCCCTCCCTACATAAACCCTACCCCAGAGTGGAACAAAAAACGTTATGAGGGGAAGATTCATTTTATAGAAAGCATTCCAGCTAATAAACGAAGAGCGAGTGACAGGGTTGGGACGTCAACCGCTTGCATCCACTCATCAATCAGTGGGTCTAGGCACTGGTTACCAATTGGATCAGCGTCCCAGGCAGAGTGACAAGCAGACGATGTGTGCTTCCTGACGACCCACGCGACACCACCTCTGAAGGACCTTGGCCCAGATAATCGAACCTGAACCTGATCGAGCTTCTTGTTCTAACTTCCAATTGACAAGAAATCTAGGAACAAAGGAATGCGTCGCAGTTAGTAAAACCCAACCTGGGTGAAACTGGACAAGACAAACACAAGAGGGAAAAGGGGAGAAAGAGGAAACGGGACCTCATCGATTTTAAAAGTCTTAAGAAACATATTAAGTAATTGCAATGAATGAATTTGAGTTTGATCCTGCTTCGAACAGGCACCTTCTTTTATTTTTTTATTTATTTATTTTTTAAATTTTTTAAAATTTTATTTATTTATTTCAGAGAGAGAGAGAATGAGAGATAGAAAGCACGAGAGGGAAGAGGGTCAGAGGGAGAAGCAGACTCCCCGCCAAGCAGGGAGCCCGATGCGGGACTCGATCCCGGGACTCCAGGATCATGACCTGAGCCGAAGGCAGTCGCTTAACCAACTGAGCCACCCAGGCGCCCAGGCACCTTCTTTTAAAATGTAAAAAAAAAAAACACCCCAAAACACAAAGAAGTATTTGCTGACGAGTGAATGGTGGGAAGGTGAGGGGGAGAGCTGTAGCTTGACGTGCTCGGGGACTGGCCCAAGCCACAGGGCGGCCGGACTAATTTTAGTTCCCACCTGCTGGTGGAAACAGGGCTCCGAATATTCCGCCAGGCTTGATTGGAATTAGTATCTGCTCCATTTCAAAGCTGTGAAAAACTGGATGGGAATCTTCGAGCGAGCGAGCAGAGACCACATCTGTCTTCCTCGCTGCTGTCTTCCCAGTGCCTAGGAAAAAAAACATGAGGCGCATAGTAGGTGCCCTAAAAGACTCGTGGAACCGGCAGAGCTGGATTCTCGCCCTGCCCGTGCCACGACTTTGCTCTGAGACAGGCAGCTGATTGCGGCTTCTCTGGGCTTCATTTCTTCACCCAAGCAATGAAGGCACTGGTACCGTGGCCGGCAAAAACTTCCAGTTCACATGGTCTGTGAAGAGAGAGGGAGCACTGCACTTCCCAGAAGTCTGACCAGGCTTAACCCTGGATCGGTCCGTGGGAATTAGTTAAGTGACAGAAACACCATGACGCTTCCCGCCTCACACCGTTAAACGCCCTCCTTGCCCGCAGGAGAAGGACAACTGCCTTTGTCCAATCATCGGGCACTGATGGGCCCCGGGTTTTCTTGGGGATTTCAAGTTTGCTTTCTGTTAACAGGAAAGGGACCACACTGACCCAGAGGCATTTCGGTTTGTTTGCCCCCTAGGGAGCCAGCTGAGTGAATGTGGAACTCCCACCTGCCAGGGCAGCGTAAGCTGGCTGGAGCTCATCAAGACAAGGGGCGAACCTTTGGAGTTTCCCGAACTTCTCAACAGTTCTGGCCCAGGGAGCATGCTCACGGGGGTTTCCTTAGCTGAGCCTCAAGGCAGGTCCGACGCTGTATCCAGAAGCAGCTCCCCGGGTCTCCGATCAGAGGAACTCCCAAGGAAGAGGGAGGATCACAAAGCCCTGGGCCGTAGGCAGGGCAAGCAGTCCTGGTTTCCCCATTTGTGGAAACAACTCTAAGCCTCCCACCCTGCCCCCCGGCCAGGCACCAGCCCCCTGTTTATTCGTGGGCTGGGAATGGGAGGAGGGCACAGTGATCTCAGCAGACCCCTTGAGGGAACAAGGACACCCTTTGGGGATGGTGGTTTAACTACAGTCCACCAACAGGCTTATTTCAAGGCCAGTCATCGGGTCACCCAGAAAAAAACCTTTGTAGCTTCCATGGGTTCCGTTTGAGGATGTGTTGTGGGATCGATCCCCCTACACCAGACTTAGGGAGGCTGCAGCCTGACGAGTGGCCCAGAGCTGGACCCTGGAGGCATCTTCGAGAGTCAAGGGCAGCTCGAATCGATAGTCCAAAAGGGAATATTAAAATGGAAGAAGGTGTCAAGATGAAGCGGCCAAGTTCATTGGAAAGCTCAGACAGGGTTAGGAGAGAGAAAATGTGAAATTTGCCCAGCAAGTGATCGGTCCTGACTTACCCCACTAATTGGAGCGGAACTTTCGTTAAGGGTTACCTTCTAGTTCGGTGATGGAGCATCACGTGATTGTCTGAATTGTGCTGGTTCCAAATTGATTTCTTATTCCTTTTGCTTATTTATCATTTGGTTTTGACCCCATCTGCTTCCCCCAAAGGATTGGAGGCGGCTTTCTTCGCTAGTTAATTTTCAAAGCAGAACCATTTAGAAAGACCTTTTCACACTGCTGGCGGCGTCAGGAGCCGGGCCCCAGCTCTGGTTACTAACTATTCAACACAACGCGTATTTATGGGGCACCTGTGTGCAGAGCTCTGTGGGGCTACCAAAGAAAGAGAAAGGCTGTCTCTGTCCTTTCTACTTGGCCCAATCTACTCCCGGGGCCTCGGGAACATTAAGGGGTGGGGAGCAAAGGTGAGAACCTCAGAACAAAAGGGGATATGTGGCAATTAGGAACTCAGGAGTCTCCTATAGAAACCGAACGATGGAGGGGCCCTTTTAGAGATCACCACCTGTGTTTCCCAAACCGAGGTCAGCCGACCCCCAGGACTCCCAGACAGTGTGCTGGGGTGGGGTGGGGCTTGCAACCCCAGGAGAAACATTATGTCTTCTTTACTTAAAGATATTGATTGGCGGCAAGTGGAGGCAGGGAGAGAACTCTTTTTTTTTGTTGTTGTTTTCTTTTAGACCTGTCGTTGTTATATTAAAACAAGCACATACACGCATTTTAAAAAACTGAAAAGAGGAGATTTTAAAGAAACCCCCTGCTTTTAGCAGACTGTTTCATATTATGCTCAGAGCCTGCCTCCCCCTCACCCCCACCGCCCTCCGCACTTGTATAAGCTTTTGGTGATATCTCAATGGGAAAATTTAAGAAGCTTTAAGACGATTGTGCAACCCAGCACCGTCCAATAGAAATACAACAGGTGCCACATGCACAATTAACATTTTCTGGGAGCCACATTAAAAAGACAAAAAAAGCCAGGTGAACTGAATTTTTGTAATACATTTGCTTTAACCTGATATAACCAAAATATTATCATTTCAACACATAATCAGTATTTAAAAAACTTACTAATGAGATCGTTTACATTCTTTCTCTCATGCTAAGTGTCTGAAATCCAGTGTCTATTTTCCACTTTCCCCACAGCCCAATGCAGGCTGGCCACATTTCCGTGCTCCACAGCCACACGGGGCCAGTGACACCTCCCCTGGACAGGGCTGGCCTCGCCCGTTCATTTTACGGAGGAGGACATAAGGCCCCAAGGTTCCAGTTTCTGGTCTACCTTATTTTCCCTACAAACCTTTGAATTCCTACCCCAGCCCTTTTCTCTTCCTTTACGGTGTGACTGTTCTCTTGGAGAAGCAGGAGGACAAACAGACGCGCGCGTGCACGCCGCACAGGCAATATTGGCTCGTACGCTCTGCCTTTTACTTTCCACGCTCCGTACAGCACCACCTTTCCAGCCCCACACAATCCAGAATGCTCTGCGCTGTGGCCTGGTGCTGCAGGTGCAGCCTTCTAGGCTTCCAAACCAGACATTCCCAGCCCTGGTTCGAAAGGAACAGGTGCCCACGGGTTCACGCGTGAAGCCCGCTCCCCCTGCCCCCCCGCCCCTCGCTCCACACACACGCTCATGCATTTTCAAAGAAGCCTTCTGGAAATCGGAGCCTCATCCCAGCCCTCGATCGCAGGAAGCCTTCCACACTAGGACTTTAAAGGTGGAGTTTGGTAAATGCTATGGCACTCGCCTGTGTGTCATTGTGAAAAGAAATGAGAAAATACAGTGACTATAAGGGAGGAAAGGAAACTCACCCACAATCCCCCTCCCCAAACATAATCACAGCTCATAGTATTTCCTTCCTGCAGGAGGCCTTTGGATGGACCTCAGACACTTCCAAGGAGGCCCAGCTGTGACCGGGACCGTGGAGGCAGTGGGGCTCCCTCGGTGCCTTGCCCACAGCATGGGCTGCCGGCCAGGGCTTCCTAAGAAAGCGGAAGCCTCCCAGCCCCTTTCCACAGGACTCCCCTCCTTCGATTCATGAAATCGAATTGAGACTCTCCCACTCTGCTTCCTTGCGGGCTCCAGTGGTGGCTGAGGCCGGCTGGGTCCTCTGCAGGCCCGGAGCCCCTCGCCCTGGGCGCTTGTGCGCGGGCGAGCCCCAGCCGCTGAAGCAGGAAGCCCTTTGGTGGAGGCGTGCATTGTCCGCCTCCTCCAGGCAGCGGTGGCCTGCGGAGGTTCCTTGACCTCGGTGGCCCCAGGCTGACCCCCTGCCAGAGGAGAGGAGCCCGACTGCCAAGAATGCAGTGGAATCCCGCTGAGGTTGGAGCCGTGGCCGAGAAAATGTGCGGAATGCCATTTGTTAAGACACACTGGCCTTTGCACAGAAAAGCTCTTTGGGCTTCAACAAAGGTAGGACGCATTGTTTCGGGACTAAGGGTCTGATCCAAGTTCACTTTGGTCTGTCTCAAAAGAAGGACGCCAGCTCATTAAAAACAGCAAAGTAGCGGAGCTGCCGAGATGACTTGAACTTGACAAAGTTCCCACCCTGTCTCCATTTGGAGCCCCATGTCAAATCTCCTGTTCAAAAAAAAAAAAAAAAAAAAAAACCACAACAAAAAACCCTTGGGCTGTTCACAAAAGGGGTTATCCTTTTAAGGATCAGTCCACTGATAGACAGTGTAAGGAAGATTTTGAAATTACTATTATTTAGACAATTACTATTTTAGAAATGATCGTTATTATTAATTTTCACTAACTTGAGGAGTTCCCATTTTGGCGATGGGGGAGAGTGTGTGTTGGGGAGAGGCACCTGGTGGAATAAAGTCATAACTAGACTGGAACTGCCTAACATTTGCCTAATCCTTTCCAGTTGACACACTGTTCAATAAAGTCACTTTTTCATATATTTAAATAAAGTGAAAATAAACAAAAACAACAACAAAAAAATAAAGTGTAACCCTGGGAATAAGCAGAGAAGTATGGGCTATTATTTTGGTGAAATAGGAAACTGAGGCCACTAGGAGGTAAAGAGACAGGCCTCTGCTGAGCAGGCTTAGGGAGTAAAGATACCGTTAATAACACACCCACCATCATCATCATCATCATCATCATCATCATCATCCTGTCAATAATAGCTGGCCCATATAGTGCCTCCTTTGTGCAGGATAGTGGGTTTTTTTTAAACATTTTTAAAATTTAAATTCAATTAATTGACATATAATGTATTATTGGTTTCAGAGGTAGAGGTCAGGGATTCATCAGTCTTAAATAACACCCAGTGCTCATTCCATCGCGTGCCCTCCTTAATGCCCATCTCCCGGTTAGCCCATCCCTCCACCCCAGCCCCTCCAGCAACCCTCAGTTTGTTTCCTAGAGTTAAGAGTCTCTTATGGTCTGTCTCCCTCTCGGGTTTCGTCTTGTTCCATTTTTTCCTCTCTTCCCCTATGACCCTCTGTTTTGTTTCTTAAATCCACGAATCAGCGAGATCATATGATACTTGCCTTTCTCTGATTGACTTCTTTCGTGTTCTAAGGGCTTGGAATGCATTCGCTCATCCCACTAACCACGATCTTGTGAAGGAAGGTATCATTACCCTTCCCATTTCATAAATGAGGAAACAACAGCATAGGGATGTTGGGTACCTTGCCCGAAGTCACACAGCTAATATGAGTCCGGACGTGGATTTGAACCTGGGACCTCTGCAACCCCTGATTCTGGTTCCCCTCACCCTTTCTCCTCAGCAGAATGGACAGAGCATCCAAGCATGGACTCTGGTCCATGGTGGCACTGTCATGTGCGGCCCCGGCGCATGTTCCTTCGTGCAGCATTTCCCGAGGGACTACTGTATGTATCGTCTGTGTGCATGTGGAGGGGTGGGTGGTGGTGAGAAGTGAAAGAGAAGAGAGCTTCAGGAAACGTGCTTATTTTCTTATGGTGAGTGTATTTATTTATTGCTCCTGTCCTTACCGTGTTTATGCTCTAGGGTGATAGACAAATGTGTGAACATCTAACGAGGTGGAATGCGAAAGGCTCAAGGGAGGTATTGGTGATCTGCTGGGGGAGCCGGCGCCTCAGCTGGATGCACGAAGGGGAGAAGGGCCAGAGGTTTGAATGGAATGCTGAGGAAGTTAACTTTTACCTGTAGGTGATGAGGAACTGTTGAACGGTTTTGAGGAGAATGACAGAAGGACGTGATGTGCCCTGCTTTTTAAGGAAAGGATAGGAGAGACAGGGCTGCATTCCTTCTGGAAGCGTCTGTGGAGAATCTGTTTCCTTCCCTTTGCCAGCTTCTAGAGGCTGCCTGCATGTCTTCTTAGTAAATGGCCCCTTCCTCCACCTCCCGAACCACAAGTACAACATTTTCGAGAATCTCTCTCTGACCTCTGCTTCCTTTGTCATATCCGCTTCTCTGACTCTGATCCTCCTGCCTCCCTCTTAGAAGGACCTTGTGATGACATTGGGCCCATCAGGATAATCCAGGATAACCTCCCCAATTCAGGATCCCTAACATAATCACATCTGCAGAGTCCCTTTTGCCATGGAAGGTCACAGGCTCTGGGGATTGGAACCTGGGCATCTTTGGTGGGGGGGCATGACTTACCCTGCCATGCCTAGGATCCCTGAAACCACCTATTTCTCAAGTAACTTACTACAGACGAAGGGGTGCCCATCAGCTGCAATGATTTAGGTTTTCTTCCTGGCACTTGGTGAAACTGTGGCAGAGACACCATATGGGACAAGAGTGGTCTCTCCACGACTCTCCGCTGCCACTCACAGGGGTTTCTGACAATGAGACATGTCACTGACCTCAAAAATGAGCCACTCGGGGCCCCTGGCTGGACTACTGCTGAGCTCAGAGGGAAAAAACTTAAGAATTGGGGGAACCTCAAAAGAGCTTAATTCGAAGACTTTCACTGAGCTGCTTTTTATCTTTTCTTTTCTTTTCTTTTCTTTTCTTTTCTTTTCTTTTCTTTTCTTTTCTTTTCTTTTCTTTTCTTTTCTTGGCCAGGGACTTTGCCAGCTGCTAGAGATATAACCATGAATAAGACCTGGCCCGGCTCTCAAGATGCTCACGGCCTAGTGGGGAAGGCAGATAAACAATGCTGTACCGTGTGACAAGTGTCCCCACAGCTGCATAGCCTCCAGAAAGTTGAAGCCTCCGTGAGGCCTTCAGGGACATCTGTAGGGGCCAAGCTGACCCGATGGAAGGAGGAACCAATAAAGAGCTAACATATATCGAGAGCTTTACGATTAACCTAAGCACTTTACATATGTGAGCTCATTCGTGCTTCATAACTCTCATTATGCCCACTTTACAGATGTGGCACAGAGAACTTAAGTGACTTGTCCAAGGTCACACAACCGGCAAGTGGCAGAGCTGCGATCCAGGCCGACCGGCTTCAAAGACCATCTTTTTAGCCACCATGTGATACTCGGCCTGCTGGAAGATGTTATGCTTGGGTTGGCTCCCTGAGGGGCTGGGATGACTGAGGTAGATCTCCAGACTAAAGCAGAACGACCCCTGACTTCAGAGTCTCTGAAAAATTTGTTCTTGGAAATAACCAGCTGACAATTCTATCCGTGACTCTAGCCCTTGAGGAACTGTGGGAGTGCAAGCAGGTTTTCCTGTATCACCAGAAGAAAACAAAACAGGAGAGGCAAATACGGTGGTGAAAAGAAAAATCCCCTCTGCTATTGCCCCTGAAAGAAAGCAACGGGCTTTCAGAGCTCTGTGCACACACTTCTCTCCTTACGGGGTTAACGAAGAGTTGACTAGGTAAATATCTGGATTCTACGCTGGACCCTCTAATTTAAACCCCATCCATTTGGCTTTTAGACAAGGGTTGAGTTAAAGCTTCTTTTGCTCTAGCTATGAATAAATGGTTTGCTGAGCAAATGAATGGTGTAAACCCAAATGCCTGGATGAATTAAAGAGAACAAATGTCTCAATTCCCCTCAAGCTCTGCCGACGTGTACACTTACATAAAGAAATAATATGTTGATTAAAATCATTCTTCATCATTCAGCGGACCCTCCGAGGACTTCTATGTAATCGTCGTGTTAAGCTCAACCTAATGACTGTATGAAAATAACCTTGGAAGGAGCTCGTGGGGTCTGGCGCAGTCAACCTCTGCTTTCGATCACTTCGAGTATACACATAATAAGCTTTAGGGCTTTAGCATTCCTTGACGTTTAGTTTAGTTATTTTATCACCTGTCTCCAAAGGGGTCTTTAAAAGACATCTTCCCCCTACGTCATACTTCGTGGCATTATTTGAGTTCAGTGTGTTTTGAGTATATTGCAGCTGAGCTTCTGGAAATAAAGTGGAAGGTTCTGAGTGGTGTAGTCTCTGGGGACTAGACGGGCCTTCTGCCCAACAAATACCTGTCTTTGGAGTCAGCACCAGTGGCCACTCCTTCTGTGATTCCCAGGCAGAACAGGCTGCCCGCCCGCATGCCGGCTGCACCTGGCGCGGACCCTGTCACAACACCGAGCACACCGCCCAGCACATGCCATGTGTGCACGTCCGGCTCCTTCACTCGACTCTTAATGCCTCCAGGGCAAGGGCCCTTTCGAAGTTTATTCTAATGATTTTTTTTTTAATTAAGTAATCTCTATACCCAATGTGGGGCTCGAACTCATCACCCCGAGATCAAGAGTTGCATGCTCCTCTGACTGAGCCAGCCAGGCGTCCCTTCCAAAGTTTTTTTAAATTGAAGTATAATTGACATACAATATCCTATTAGTTTCAGGGGGTACATCTTAGTGATTTGATATTTTTACACATTACGAAATGATCTCCACGATAAGTCTAGTTACCATGTGTCACCATAAAAAGTTGTGACAATATTTCTGACTATATTCCCTATGCTGTACTTTTCATCCCTGTGTCTCATTTATTTTAGAACTGGAAGTTTGTACCTCTTAATTCCCTTCATCTATGTTGCCCACCCCCACCCCATAACCACCAGTTTGTTCTCGGTATCTATGAGTCTGTTTGTTTCATTTTGTTTCTAAGATTCCACATATAAGTGAAATCATATGATATTTGTCTTTGTCTTATTTCTCTTAGCATAATAGCTTCTAGGTCCATCCATGTTGTTGCAAATGGCAAGATTTCATTATTTTTACAGCTGAGCAATATTCCATTGTGTATATATACCACCTCTTCTTTATCCATTCATTTCTTGATGGGCACTTATGTTGCCAAAAGGTTTTTTTTTTTTAAGATTTTATTTATTTATTTGAGAGAGAGAGAGAGAAAACACACAAGCAGGGGGAGCGGCAGGCAGAGGGAGAGGGAGAAGCAGGCTCCCCACTGAGTAGAGAGTCCAATGCGGGGCTCGATCCCAGGATCCTGGGATCGTGACCTGAGCTGAAGGCAGATGCTTAACTGACTGAGCCACCCAGGCGCCCCTATTGCCTAAAGCTTTTAACAACTCTTTTCATTATGCAAGTAATACCTGAAAACAACTTCCTTGTAACAAGAATAAAGATAAAACAACACCTCTTCTTCGTTCTCCTATTCCTATTCCCTCCATATTAATTAATTAATTAATCATTAATTAATATGGTAAATGTACTTAACCAGGTACAGTTGACCTTTGAACAACACAGGGGTTAGGAGCACCGACCTTCCGTGTGGTCAAAAATATGCATGTAATTTTTGATTTCCCCCAAACTTTACTAACAGCCTACCGTTCACTGGAAGCCTACGGATAACATAAGCAATCGATGAGCATATATTTTGTATGCTGTATCTATTATATACTGTGTTGCAATAAAGTAAGCTAGAGAAAAGAGAATGTTAAGAAAATCATAAGGAAAAGAAAATCATAAGGAAAAGAAAATACATTTACAGTACTGCACTGCATTTATCGAAACATATTCGCATCTAAGGAGACCTGCGCAGTTCAAACCTGTGTTGTGCAAGGGTCGACTGTATACAGTGCAGTAAGTACATTCACATTGTTGTGCAACAGATCTCTAGAACGTGTTGTTCTTGCAAAACTGAAAACTCTATGCCCATTAAACACTGTCCCCCCACCTCCCCTCCCCCTGGCAACCACCTTTCTACTTGCTGTCTCTGTGACTTTCACTACTCTACCTCATCAATACAACCGTACAATATTTATCCTTTTGTGACTGCCTTATTTCACTTAGCATAATGACTTCAAGGTGGCTCCACGGTGTAGCACGTGTCAGAATTTCATTCTTTCTTAAAGTTGAATAGTAGTCCACTATACGGCTATCCCGCATTTTGTTTATCCCTTCGTCTGTCAGGGGACTTTGGGGTTGCTTCCATTTCTTGGTTGCTGTGACTGATGCAGCAATGAACACGGGTGTGCAAATTATCTTTTTTGAAATCCTGCATTAAAGTCTTTTGTGTATCTACCCAGAAGTGGAATTACTGGCTCATAGGGTGATTCTATTTTTAATTTTTTGAGGACCCACCGGACTGTTTTCCAGAGCAGTTGCCCAGGTCTGCATTCTGACTGACAAGGCACGAGGGCTCTGATTTCGCTGCACCCCTGCCAACACTTGCTGTTTTCTGTTCTGTTGATAGTGGCCATCCCAATGGGTGTGAGCGGAATAGCTCATTGTGGTCTTGATTTGCGTTTCTCCAGTGACTACTGATGCGGGGCATCTTTGCATATGCTTGTTGGCTATTTGTATGTCTTCTTTAGAGAACTGGGTGTTGCAGTCCTTTGCTTATTCTTTTAAATTTTAAAAAAAATTTTAGAGGGGGGAGGGGCAGAGGAGAGAAAGAGAGAGAGAGGGAGAGGGAGAGAATCTTAAGCAGGCTCCATGCCCAGCACGTTGGAGCCCCTTGCAGGGCTGGATCTCACATCCTTGAGATCAAGACCTGAGCTGAATCAAGAGTTGGATGCTCAACTGACCGAGCCGCCCAGGCGCCCCTCCTTTTCTTGTTTATTTTTTGAAGATTTATTCATTTATTCGAGAGAGAGAGCATGAGCAGGAGGGGCTGAGGGAGAAGGAGAGAGAATCCCAAGCAGACTCCACACTGAGCACAGAGCCTGCCTTGGGGCTCGATCCCAGGCCCCTGAGATCATGACCTGAGCCAAAACCAAGAGTCAGACACCCAACTGACTGTGCCACCCAGGGGCCCCTCCTTTGCCTTTTTTTTTTTTTTAAGTTTTATTTATTTGACAGACAGAGACAGCGAGCGAGGGAACACAAGCAGGGGGAGTGGGAGAGGGAGAAGCAGGCTTCCCGTGGTGCAGGGAGCCCCATGTGGGGCTCGATCCCAGGACGCTGAGGTCATGACCTGAGCCAAAGGCAGATGCCTAACGACGGAGCCATCCAGGCATCCCTCCTTTGCTTATTTTTAATCAGCTTATTTACTTTTGTTGTTGCTGAGTTGTATCAGATACGTGATTTGCAAATAAGTTCTCCCATCACACAGGTTGCTTTTTTATTCTGTTGATTATTTCCTTGGATGCACAAAGGTTTTTGAGTTTGATGTAGTCGCGTTTATCTATTTTTGCTTTTGTTGCCTGTGCTTTTGGTGTCCAAACAATATCCAATATCCAAACAATCATTGCCCAATCCAATGTGCTGAGGCTTTTTCTCTATGTGTACTTCTGGGCATTTAGCGTTTTAGGTCTTAAGCTTAGGTCTTTAATCCATTTTAAGGGCAGGGTCAACATCATTCTTTTGTATGTGGATATTGAGTTTTCTCTACACCATTTGTCGAAGGAACTATCCTTTCCTCATTGTGTGGTCTTGGCACCCTTGTTGAAGATCATTTGACCACATACGCAAGGGTTTATTTCTGGGCTCTCTATTCTGTTCCATTGGTCTGTATGTCTGCCTTTATGCTGATAATGCACTATTTTAATTACTATTACTTTATAGTAGGTTTTGAAATCTGAAGTGTGAAACCTCCAACTTTGTCCTTTTTTTAAGTTTTGGTTGTTAAAGATCCCTTGCGATTCCCTATGAGTTGTACCATTTTTTTCTAATTCTATAAAAAATGCCATTGGCATTCGGATGAGGACTACCTTGAATCTGTAGATCCCTTTGGGTAGTATGGACATTGTAACGTTATGTCTTCCAATCCACATACATAGGATGTCTTCCATTTATTTGTATCTTTTTAAAATTTCTTTTAGAAAAAAATTTTTTTAGTTTCTAGTGTACAAGTCTCTTACCTCTTTGATTAAGTTTATTCCTAAGTATTTTATTCTTTTTGATGCTAATGCAAATGAGATTGTCTTCCTAATTTTTCATTTTCAGATTGGTTATTTTTTAGCTTATAGAAATGCAATTGACTTTTATGTGATAACTTTGTATCCTGCAACTTTGCTGAAATTGTTCATTAGTTAATGTGGAATCTTTAGGGTCTTTTACATGTAAAAATCATGTCATCTGTGAGCAGATAATTTTACCTCTTTCTTTCTAGTTTGGATGCCTTCCATTTCTTTTTCTTGCTTAATTTCTCTGACTAGAACTTCCAGTACTATGTTGAGTAGAAGTGGCAAGAGTGGGCATCCTTGCCTTTTTCCTGATCTTAGAGGAAAAGTGTTCAGTTTTCCACTGTTGAATATGATGTTAGCTATAGCCTTTATTATATTGAAGTAGTTTCCTTCTGTTTCTAGATTGTTGATTGTTTTTTTATCATGAAAGGGGGCTGAATTTTGTCGAATGCTTTTTCTGCTTCAACTGAGATGATCTGGCAGTTTTTTGGTCCTTCGTTCTGTGAATGTGGTGGATTAGATTGATCGATTTTCATCTGCTGAACCTATCCTTGCATGGTACACAAACTGAATTCAGTTTGCTAGTATTTTGTCGAGGACTTTTGCTTCAGCATTCATCAGGGATATTGGTCAGGAGGGTTTTTGTGGTGTCCTTGTCTGGCTTGGGTATCAGGGTAACGCTGCCCTCATGGGATGAGTTTACAAGGGTTCCCTCTTCTGTGTCTAGATCCTTTTCAGGCACTTACAGAGGTGTATATATGTGCAGAAATCTGTAGTTTTGTTTAGAATGTTTTCTTAAAACTTAAATGATATCAGACCAGGCAGATTTATTTTGTTCAGTTGGTTTTCATGCAAGAGTCGGCTTTTCGTGGCGGCACATATCAAGTCCTCCCCATTCCTTTAAGCGGCTACACGGTCTTCAGTTGGTCTGTAATTGTCTCCTATGTCTCAGGTGCTGTGCTAACCATTAGGTGTCAGAGGCGGAAACAGTGTTGCGACATACCTGTGAACAAGACAAGCAAGACCTCTGCCCTCAGGGAGCTTACATTCTAGTTGGAAGAGAAAGACTATAACCCACTTTGTAAGTCAATTTCTGATTATGGTAAATGCTATGATGAAAATAAAAGGGTCATGTAATGACATGGCCTGGAGATTGGAGGGTTCTTGAGTTGGTCAGGGAAGGCTTTGAGGAGCCATTCATGTGACATGTAAATGTTTGTTGAGTGAATGAATGAGTATGTCAATAAAATATTGACAGAATGAATAAATAGAAGTGAGTTGGTTTTCGGTGGGAACATGTTTATCATTCCATAATGTATACAGCTATGGTCTTCTATAGAGAGCTAACTGTCTGCCCTGCTAGGCCATGGGACGGGTAAGACCAGATGTCCCAAGGTTCGATGATGTTCTAACTCAAGAAGGGGCCACGTGAGTCAACTTTGGAGACCAGGATTTTTGCTACTGGGTAATTTGAAGCTCTGAAGTTCACGAGCAGATGGCTTTCTCCTAAGGAGAGGGTTTAAGACATGAGTTTCCATGAGTCTAGTGTGGCTAAAGTCACCTGCTCACCACCACCTGGCAGAGGCAATTACAGGATGTGTACCAGCAGGGAAGGCTGAACTGAGAAAGGTACAGGAAAAAGTGTAGAGTAGCTAAGTGGCATCAGACCTTCCCAGAACAGGGCCATCGCTGGAGATCATGGTATCAGCTCCCTCTTTTTATCTAAGGCTGACAAAGAGTGAGAAAGCCCCTGTTAAGCCTCCATTTCCTCCCTCACTGAGAGGGACACAGATAGGAGTAGCTCTGTCGGGAAGGTGGGAAAGCTATGGGAGCCACGGAGACAGAGCTGATGTCAGAGCCAGAGACACCATTCTAAGTGACACTGTGGCCTTTTGGCACTGGGCAGATGGGAGTGGCTATGGACCGAGTGGCCAGCCCAGAGAATATCCTGTGGCTTTACCCCTAGGAGTGTGACAGTAGCCAGAGATGAGACTTCTCACTTGTCCAGGACTTGTGTAATAGCACCCATGGGGATTTGGCTGGATTTTCATGAATCACTAACCTGATGGGGAGTTCTGATGTTTCTCTTTGGATCTCCAAAGGAAGTTACATATCCATGGAGATAGATATCTCTTTTCTCCGAAAAGTCACTGCATGACTGTGGCCCGTTAAACATATTCCCCCATAATCAGGCATGGATTCAAACCACTTGAAGTATGGCGCCATTCAAAAACCTGCAGTGGGGGCGCCTGGGTGGCTCAGTTGGTTAAGCGTCTCACTTGCACTCAGGTTATGATCTCAGGGTCCTGGGATCAAGCCCCTGCATCGGGTTCTGCACTCAGCAGGGAGTCTGCTTCTCCCTCTCCCTCTGCCCCTCCCTCTGCTCCTGCTCTCTAGCTTGCTCTCTCTTTCTCTAAAGAAAACAAAAACAAAAACAAAAACAAACAAACCTGGAATGGGACCTGGGAGTCCTGCCTCCCAGCCTGTGACATTTCGCATACCTCCCAACCTCTCTGGACAGCAACTTCCTCACCTATAACGTGATGAGGCCAGCCTAGATGATTTCAACTGCTCCTTCCAGCGTGAGATTCAATGATTAGATGACTTTCGAAAATGTAGATAGAGTCCCCTGGGGCCCGTGGCAATTTCATGAAAACCACAGAGGTCAAACAGGTCCCAGCCTCTGGGGTTCCGAGGAGGAAATGCAGGACATTATTTACAAGATTTGCTAGATCCTGAAGCAGTCGGGTTTGTCAAATATGCAGTGAAGAAGGAAATGAGAAACCCAAGATTAAACATGAAGGGACAAGAAGAAAAGATCAAAGCCTTGGTGCTTTCTTCCCCAGTTGCAAAGTGCAGCTGTCAGGACTTCCCCCCAAAGCTCTGCCCCGCCCCCGCCCCCCACTCCCCTCGGGCTAGTGGGGGCCGGCGCTTGAATGCAGTGGCCAAATAAAGGCCAGAGAGCCCGGCCCTATTCAGTGGCATTTCTCTACCCTTGAGGGACTGTGCTAGCAGCCAGTTGGATCCTGAATCTATGACAGCCTCTCATCTTATCGCCCCTTTTCCCTTGCCCCTGGAGGATCAGGCTTCATTCCAGGCAGAGTCCCACAGAATAGGTGGGTGGGTGACTCTGGTAGTCAACATTTGGGTTATCTCGAGTTTTTCCAGTTTGGGACTAATCTGCTCCCAATGATGTAGAACTCTACTTTCAAGGAATTTTTCCCGAATGTTTGGTAGTAGGAAGAGATGACTGCAGAGTTGGATCTAGTTCTCGCCACTCCAGATGAAGCTATGGTAACATTAAATTAAACTATTTTGTCAATGCAATGGAGCCCAGAACCTAAAGGGAACTATATCTCTCACCCCTGCCACAGAAGTTAAGTGCAGGGAGCAGAAGTTTGGGAAATTGGGCTTTAATCTTTGCAATGATTTTTTTTTTTTGCAGTAATTAAAAAAAAAAGAATACCAGTTTGGAATATTCTGCTTTTTATTTTGATGGCACTTAGTCTAGAATAAGCAGCCAATGGTGGGGCCCTCAGTAAGGACCCACATTCCATATAGGCCATGGAGTCTACACTGTGAAATTGAAGAAGGGGTGCCAAAAGTTCTGGGTTGTGGAGTTGCAAAACTTGCTCCTGCCGAAGTGGGAGGCTGGGACCACCCAGACGACACCATGACTCAAAAGATTGGGTCCCGCCAAAGCCACCTGCCCTCACCGGGGTCAGCCCTCCTGAGGGGAGGACTTGCAGTCTGGGGCATGGTGGCCACAGGAAAGTTGAGGCCAAGGGGAGGGATGTGGGTACAGTTATACTTCAGAGATAGTGCAGGTTCAGGTCCAGACAATCACAATAAAGTGAGTCAGATGAATTTTTCGGTTTCCCAAGTGCATATAAAAATGATCTTTCCACTATGCTGTAGTCTCTTAAGTATGCAAATAGCATTATGTCTAAAATAACAGTGTACATACCCTAATTTAAAAAGAATGTGTAGCTGGAAATGCGTGAGCTTCCAGCGAGTCATAATCTTTTTGCTGGTGGAGGGTCCTACCTTGATGTTGATGACTGCTGGCTGATCAGGGTGGTGGTTGCTGAAGGCTGGGGAGGCTGTGGCCGTTTCCCCAAATAAGACAACAATGAAGTATGCTGCATCGATTGGCTCTTCCTTTCACAAATGATTTCTCTATAGTTTGTGGTGCTGGCTGCTAGCATTTTACCCACAGCAGAACTTTCAGAATTGGCATCCATCTTTTCAAACCCTGCTGCTGTCTTATCAACTAAGTTGATATCATATTCTAAAAACTTTGTTGTCATTTCAATAATCTTCACAGCATCTTCACCAGAAGTAGATTCCATCTCAAGGAACCACTTTCAGGGCACCTGTGTGGCTCAGTTGGTTGATCGTCTGCCTTTGGCTCAGGTCCTGATCCCAGGGTCCTGGGATTGAGCCCTGCGTCAGTGCAGAGCCTTCTTGAAAGATTCTCTCCCTCTGCCTCTCCCCCTACTTTTTTTCTCTCTCTCTCAAGATAAAATAATAAATCTTAAAAAAAAAAATAGAATGGCGAATCCTTTCCAGAAGGTTTTCAATTTACTTTGCCCACATCCATCAGAGGCATCACTATCTATGGAGGCTAGAGCCTTACAAAATGTATTTCTTTTTAAAAATATCTTACTTATTTATTTGAGAGAAAGAGATAGTGAGAGAGAGCATGAGTGGGGGGTGGGGAGAGGGAGAAGCAGGGTCCCCATTGATCAGGGAGCCCGATGTGGGGCTCAGTCCCAGGACCCTGGGATCATGACCTGAGCCGAAGGCAGACACTTCACCGACTGAGCCACCCAGGCGCCCACAAAATGTATTTCTTAAATAAGACTTAAAAATTGAAATGACTCCTTGATCCGTGGGCCGCAGAGTGGATGTTGTGTCAGCAGGCATCAAAACAACGTGAAGGTCATTGTCCATCGCCATCAGAGCTCTTGGGTGACCAGGTGCATTGTCAGTGAGCAGTCACGTTTTGGAAGAAATCTTTTTTTTTTTTTTTTTTTTTCCTGAGTAGCAGTTCTCAACAGTGGGCTTATAATATTCAGTAAACCATGTTGTTTGCCACCAGATGTGCTGTCATCGAGGCTTTGTTGCTTCCATTTATGGAGCACAGACAGAGTCGATTTAGCATATTTCTGAAGGGCCCTAGGATTTTTGGAATAGGAAATGAGCCCTAGCTTCAACTTGAAGTCACCGGCTGCATTCGCCCCTAACAAGAGAGTCAGTCTGTCCTTTGAAACTTTGAGGCCAAGCATTGACTTCTGTGTAGCCATGAAAATCCTTTCTGGCTGCTTCTCCCAAGGTAAGGCTGCTTCGTCTACATTGAAAATCTGTTGGTTAGTGTAGCCTCCTTTATTAACGTTTGTAGCTCGATCTTCTGGAGAACTTGCTGCTTCCCTTTGCTCTTTTAGGTTCTGGAGACGGCTTCTTTCCTTAAACCTCAAGAGCCAACCCCTGCCAGCTTCCAACTTGTCTTCTGTAGCTTCCCCACATCTTTCAGCCTCCATAGAATTGAAGAGAGTTTGGATTTTGCTCTGGATCAGGCTTTGGCTTAAGGGAATGTAGTGGTTGGTTTGATCTTCTCTTCAGACCACTCAAACCTTCACCACATCAGCAAGAAAGCTCTTTTGCTTTCTTCTCATTCATGTATTCAGTGGACCAGCGCTTTCAATTTCCTTCGAGAACTTTTCCTTTGGCTGTGTAATGCGAGAGGTCCATCTTTTGGCCTAGCTCAGCCTTTGACGTTCCTTCCTCACTAAGCTTAATCATTTCTAGCCTTTTTTTTTTTTTAAAGATTTTTTTTATTTATTTATCTGAGAGAGAGAGAATGAAAGACAGAGAGAACACATGAAGGGGGGAGGGTCAGAGGGAGAAGCCGACTCCCCGCTGAGCCGGGATCCCGATGCGGGACTCGATCCCAGGACTCCAGGATCATGGCCTGAGCCGTAGGCAGTCGCTCAACCGACCGAGCCACCCAGGCGCCCTCATGTCTAGCTTCTGATTTAAAGTGAGAGACATGCGACTGTCCCTTTCACTTGAACACTCAGAGGCCACTGCAGAGTTAGCAGTAGGCTTAATCTCAATATTGTTGCGTCACGGAATAGGGAGGCCAGAGGAGAGGGAGACTGGTGAGTGGCTGGTCAGTGGAGCGGTCAGAACACATACATTTATCAGTTAAGTTTGCCATCTTACAGGGCACAGCTCGTGGCACCCCAGAACAATTACAGTAGTGACATCAAAGATCACTGATCACCAATCGCCATTACAAATATAATAACGAAAAAGTTTGAAGAGTTTATGAGAAAAAGTGAGAGTTTGTGAGAAAAAGTTTGAAGAATTTGTGAGAACAAAGCTTGTGAGAATTACCAAAATACGACACAGAACCACGAAGTGAGCAGATGCTGTTGGGAAAATGGCATCTATAGATTTGCTCGACACAGGCTCACCACAAACCCTCCATCTGTAAAAAAAACCCGGTATCTGCGAAGCGCAATGAAGTGAAGTGCATAAAAAGGTATGCCTGTTGGGGCGCCTGGGTGGCTCAGTTGGTTAAGCGACTGCCTTCGGCTCAGGTCATGATCCTGGAGTCCCGGGATCGAGTCCCGCATCGGGCTCCCTGCTCAGTGGGGAGTCTGCTTCTCCCTCTGACCCTCTCTCCTCTCATGTTCTCTCTCTCATGTTCTCTCTCTCGGATAAATAAATAAAATCTTTTTTTTTAAAAAAAAGGTATGCCTGTCATCCCACGACGCAGCCGTGGGGATCAAGCGCCCTGACACATCCCCATCCCGGGTAATAAGGGAGTGGCGACTGGAAACTCCATGGATCAGAAGGTGCTTGGGGAGCTGTCAGGTTGGGAAAGAAGAAAGAGAAGAAGACATGCGTTGTGGGGGGGGAGGGTATGCTAAGGATATGACAGCCCTGGAGGAAGAGCGAGAGAGAGATTCACAAGGAGAGAAAGAGAGAGAGGGGGACAGAGGTGGTGGTGATGTGGCTCCAAGAAATGAAAATACTTAAAGTAAGAGCAGACTCACTTATCTTTTTCCTCGGATTGGGCTGGGGAGACTTGTTTGGGGGTGGGCCTTGAAGGCCTGGCCACACTGGCCTCCTTCCCCATCTTATCTGGGCCCGTCCTGCCCCCGAGGCGTTGGTCAGAGGATTCTCTCGGTTCTGACCTCTTGCTCTGGTGGCCTGTGTGTGTCCTTCCTCTGCCCTCCCTCCAGTTCTGGTGCCTTCTGCCCTTCCTCCTCTTCTCCTCTCTCTTTCTTTGACTTTCCCCAAACTTGGCCAGCACCACCTCCCCTGAAGCTGGCCTGAAGTCTCCCATTTTTAGTGCCTCTACCAAAGCTGAGGATTAGGCAGGACCCAAGGGCTCCGAGTCATGGCGACAAACTCCCAATGAGGGACACTGTATATGTTCTGTGGTCAACAGGAATGTTGGCCTTTTTCTGCAGAAGTGACAAGCAATCCCGAGCCTGCGGAGTTTGTCAAATGTAGCTCTCACCTCCTGCTGATATCCTCTGGGGCCTCACATGAAGACGCTTCTGACCATTGGCTCCCTGTCTCACTGCAGATGGGTTTTAATAAGGTCATGCTATTGGTATTTTGTCCGTCACAGTAAGATCTGTAGACTGCCCAAGTCGGCAAACAGAGGGGAAAAACCCCCAAAACCAAGTTAAGATCAACCTCATGTTTACTAGCCCAACGTGAATGTGCTTTATGGACTCCAAATGTGTAAATCAAGGTTGCCAACTCTTCATGCCTCCAGATGACTTCCCAAGCCCCAACCCTATCAGCAACTTGCTAGAGGTGACAACTGTGGGTATGTTTGCCAAAGGGTGGCA
This sequence comes from Callorhinus ursinus, assembly GCF_003265705.2. NCBI lineage: Eukaryota > Metazoa > Chordata > Mammalia > Carnivora > Otariidae > Callorhinus > Callorhinus ursinus. Next base: position 1,864,620 of record NW_027397095.1, read on the forward strand.
GAAACGGTACTGTACTTTACGAGACCCCAGCCCTAAAGAGGTGGAGAGCCTATTGCCAAGCAATCCCCTCAAAAAAAAAAAAAAATCGGGACCCATGATGTGACCAGGCTGAGTGTGCTTACATGAATGGCAAGGGGAAAATATTTGAAATCGGGACTGTTGTATAAAATACAGGACATGTGTTTGCCAGAATTATGACAACCACTACTTTCTGTAAACCAAGGGAAGGGCCTCTGCAGGATCGCCAGGGACCCTTTGGAAACCTGGTCTTATTCCTACAGCTCCATGCCCCGCCCCCACACCCCTCCAGTCCTCACTCAGCCTTTGGGGTATTTAGAAGGCCTGGTCATCGCTGAAGGCAAATGATAGGATACAGATTTTGAAAAGGACAGCTTTGCTGTTGCCAACATCATGGGCATGGTTTGTTAGAGTTTATTGGTTTTGGACAAGGATAGGAAGAAGGAGGAGGGATGCCATTGAGCCCTTCCAGCTAGAACTCTGCGATCGAGCCATAGGACCTGGATTCTGCTGGGCCAGCATCCTGCCGGAGCTAAAGCAGGCCCTTTCCTTCTCGGGCTTTCTCTGCCCACTGCTTCCCGGTGCTTGCTTTCTCTGCACAGACAGAGGCAAACACAGAGATTCTGAACGGTTTTCGGGCCCCTCCTGGCTTCCTTGTCATGTAGCTTAGATGCTTTAAAAGGAAAAAAAAAAAAAAAAAAAGAAGAAGAAGAGCAAAGTTGAAGTTTCAGAGAAGTTCTTATTTAACGCTGTATTGTAGACAAAAGTTTTCTGGCATGACAGTGGGTTGGGCATAGACTAAAGGTCTAGAAAGTCTCTTCCACTATGACCGTCCTACGATTCTTTGATGTCAGGTACCCTAAGGAAGAAAAAAAAAAAAAAGTCAGCGTTTTCTTCAGGGGCAAGAATTCAGTCATTTTATTCATGTTTAATTGTGAAATGATGAAGATTATTGTAAACTTTTCATCCAGTCAGGATGTCACGCCTCTGCATCTACCCATGGATGTCACGCAGAGCATGTCTTTGTGCATATGTGTGACTGCATTGCGACAAGAACATGAAGTCTTGCCCAGGACGGGGGTGCTTCCTAAGAATCTGGTATTTCTTCAGATAAACACTAGGTGGCATGGAGAACTTGATAAATAGAAAACACTAATATCACAAATTGGAAAACAGAGGATGACCCTCTCCTTCAATTCGCAGCCATTGTAAAATCTCCCCATCGAAGTTCAACAGAACAACATCAGCAATATGGGGGGCGTTGCTTATAGACACGTTCCCAAGGAGAACTGGGCCGAAGGAATTCACTCACAAAATCTCCTCGTAAAATCTTTTTCTTGAGTATCACTTTATAAACACGATGATAAATTCAAAAATATAATTGTTACCATGACCAGATTCCTTAATAGAAAACAGTCTATTCCTGTCAGTGCGGACGTGTTTTTCATTTGAGAAATCCAGACAGACTTTTCTCCTCCCTCTTTTCCTTTATGAAATCAGCCAAGGGAGCAGGGGGGTGGGGAGAAACAAAGCAGACTCTGATCACTCTCCTCCAAACATCCCCTTTGGATGAAAAAGCAGAATTTTCCCTGCCATCTTGACATTCCCAACATGTTCACTTCCCTGTGCTCGGGGCTGAAATAGGAGGGACCATCTTTGCCATGAGGCCGAGTGGGAAAACGTAGGGAGCAGGGGTCCTAGCTAGAGTTCAATGGCTGGATCACTCCCGAGACCGCCACATCCTCTCCTTTGCTTGGCCGATCCTGGAGGGAAAAGCAAAGCTGCATCACACCGAGCCCTTCTTCTGGCCTTCTAGTTCGCAAAGGTGCCAAAACACAGGCCCGAGTCAGAGGTAGAGGGTTTTGCTCCTTCGAGCAACAGAAGGCGGCGTCTTCCAGGTACCATTTCTGAGAAGAGGAGGCAGGCGGACGGCCTCCGAAAGGCTTCAGCTATGTTAAGGGGGGCTGTCTTGTCATGGCTGAAGCCTCTGCTGTAACAGCTTGAAATCTCACGCCTGCTTAGAGACCTGCGGCAGATAACCGAGACCCTCCGGGCTGGTCTTCTTAGGGACAGGGGTCAGGTGCCTGGCAATGCGAGAGTGTGGCTCTGCTCTGCCCTTGACCCGCTGCGTGGCCTCCCAGACCCTCGCTGAGCCTCGGCGTTCTCATCTGTGAAATGGGAATGAGATGAGTTGTATGGAGGAGCAGAGGAGATAGGAAGGCACTTTGAAGGCCATGTCATTACCACAGTGTCATTTTTCCAAAGCAGGAGCGGGAGAATCGGGACTGCACTTCTCTTGTCTTCTGAGTCTGAGCACAGGCAGCAAGAATAGGACAGTCCAAGCACGAGGCCTGATCCCAGCAGTGCGAACCCAGATGACTGTCCTCCCATCCTGCGTTTAGAAGGCGGCTCCCTGAATTTTTGCATTTTCTGTCTCTCCCTCTTGTTCCCTCATAAAGGAAATTCTGTGCCCAAGATCTCTTTTCAACCCGCTTTAAAGAGCAGATTTGTATCCGTCCACTTTTTGTGAATTAAATCGTGTTTATCTCCACAGAGGAGAAGTTACACACATAGACAAGCAGAATTTAACAGGAGTTTTAAACTCGAAGGAATATTTTCTTTCTTGAGGGTTTTGGGGACATTGTATTTTATTTATTTATTTATTTATTTATTTATTTATTTTTATTAACATATTTTGCATTATTTGTTTCAGGGGTACAGGTCTGTGATTCATCAGTCTTGCACAATTCACAGCGCTCACCAGAGCACATACCCTCCCCCATGTCCATCCCCCAGCCCCCCCATCCCTCCCACCCCCCTCCACTCCAGCAACCCTCTGTTTGTGGGGACATTGTGTTTAGAAAACATTATCACCCGGTTGCATTTTCTCTGCAACTTTGGACATCTCTGTTTTTCTGTTTCCTCTCTCTCTGGGAAGGAAGAGTCTGCTAACACAATTTCAGCAAGGATTATGTCCACTTTGTTCATCTACGGCACTCCTCAGAAGGGATGGTCTTGTTTAAAAATTAGTCAGGTAGGGGCACCTGGGTGGCTCAGTTGGCTCCTCGGCCCCTCCCCTTGCTCATGCTCTCTCTCTCTTTCTGTCAAATAAATAAATAAAATATTTTTTAAATTAATCAGGTAAATCCTTTTCTATAAAAACCACCACATCCAGGACGCATGGGTGGCTCAGTTGGTTAAGCACCTGCCTTCGGCTCAGGTCATGATCCTGGGGTCCTGGGATTGAGCCCCGCGTCGGGCTCCTGGCTCAGCGGGGAGCCTGCTTCTCCCTCTGCCTGCTGCTCCCCTGCTTGTGCGCTCTCTCTCTCTGGCAAATCAATAAAGAAACCTTAAAAAAAAAACTACCGGGCGCCTGGGTGGCTCAGTTGGTTAAGCGACTGCCTTCGGCTCGGGTCATGATCCTGGAGTCCTGGGGTCGAGTCCCACATCGGGCTCCCTGCTCAGCAGGGAGTCTGCTTCTCCCTCTGACCCTCTTCCCTCTCGTGCTCTCTATCTCTCATTCTCTCTCTCTCAAATAAATAAATGAAATCTTCAAAAAAAAAAAAACTACCATATACTAAATGATCAGTTTTGCAAATGTGGATTTTTTTTCATGAAGGAGATTCCCCCTTCCCCCCCCCCACGTTGTTTGATGAAGAATTTTAAACATAGAGCAAACTTGAAGTATTTTTTCAGTGACTATCCATATACCGTCACCTGGACTTGGCCACCAATGTTGGACTGCGTTGGTTTGGTCATCTATCTATGGATCCAGCCATCCCTCTGCCACCCACTAATCCATCTTATTTTCTCGACCCACAAATGTGGGCTTGGGCCAATTCAATTTGCTCAAAGTGAGAGCCATCTATTGGGACACTTGCGAAGCTTTCACTTGTTTCCTATTTACTTCAAAAGAAAAATCAGGATGCCTGGGTGGCTCAGCCAGTTAAGCATCTGCCTTTGACTCAGGTCATGATCCCAGGGTCCTGGGATCAGATCCCACGTTGGGCTCTCTGCTCCTCGGGGAGCCTGCTTCTCCCGTTCTCCCTCTGCCTCTGCCTCTCTCCGTCTCTCATGAATAAATAAACAAAATCTTTAAAAAAGAAAAAAGAAAAATCGCTGTTCCCCTAAAGACTTCATTTTCCCTGGAGAGCTTGCTCTGCATAGATACAAATACAGTGCCCTTGTGCCGTGGTCCAAGGATGAAGTGCAGCTGTGCTGATGGACCGTTAGCCATGGCACAGTGAGCCCAAGGTCAGACTGTCCCAGTTCTGTGCTTGGCCTGTGGCTCAGACTGCATGAAGAGCTTTCCAGGGCTCTGGTGGCTTAGATTACCACCTAGGTGACCGCACGAGTGACAGGCTGGTGGCATGTGTGTAGTACTCCTGCCTCTCCTACCGCTCTGTTCTCCTTGAAGTCAAATTAATGTCGGTTTCACCATCATTTCCCTGGGTTAGCCATGGGCCATCCGCAGCTTGCATGCCCCAAACCGTCAGGGCTTTATTATTTTTATTGGCCTACAAGGATCGCTGGCCACCTCCCCTGCAGTGTTGCCCTTCATCCTCCACTTGTACGCTTTGATCTTGCTTTCTAGTGGCCCTTCTTTATCTTAACCACAAAAAATGTAGTATGTGCCCTCTGACTACCTACTCAGAGCTAGCCTACCCCCAAATACTCCATAAGTATTCTAAAAAGCTCAAAAAGTCCATCTTTTCTTCTTTCTCTTTCTTTCTTTCTTTCTTTCTTTCTTTCTTTCTTTCTTTCTTTCT
>NW_027397095.1:1869416-1999063 GCF_003265705.2 Callorhinus ursinus
TCTTTCTTTCTTTCTTTCTTTCTTTCTTTCTTTCTTTCTTTCTTTCTTTCTTTCTTTCTTTTTCTTTCTTTTTTTTTTGGAGTTGTTGCCTTACTGCTCAATATGTATTTATAAAGTATTCCAGCAAGAGGCTATAGCCTCTGGGGAAAACCAACCTATTATAGTGTTTTTTGTTTGTTTGTTTGTTTTTTAGTTTCAGACATAGAATTTAGTGATTCATCAGTTCCCTATAACACCCTGTGCTCATTCCATCAAGTGCCCTCTTTAATGTCCATCCCCCAGTTACCCCATCCCTCCCCCCACACCTCCCCTCCAGCAAACCTCAGTTTGTTTCTTAGAGTTAAGAGTCTCTCATGGTTTGTCTCCCTCTGTGGTTTCATCCTATTTCATTTTTCCTTCCCCTCCCCTATGTTCTTCTTTGTTTCTTAAATTCCACATATGAGTGAAATCATATGATAGCTGTCTTTCTCGGACGGACTTATTTCACTTAGCGTAAAAGTACTTAATAAAAATTTTCACTGTCGCATTGTAATAGATCTCAGATAGGAGAACATGACTGAGGATTAACTAAAGACATTTATACTAAGGTGTGAATGGCTGATAGACTCTTTTCTTCCCAGAGATTAATTGTATTTTTTTAAAGATTTTATTTATTTTTTTGACAGAGAGAGAGAGACACAGCGAGAGAGGGAACACAAGCAGGGGGAGTGGGAGAGGGAGAAGCAGGCTTCCAGCTGAGCAGGAAGCCCGATGCTGGGCTCGATCCCAGGACCTTGAGATCATGACCCGAGCCAAAGGCAGATGCCTAACGACTGAGCCACCCAAGTGCCCCTGATTGCATTTTAAAGAAAAGGTGCTTATCAGCTCAAAGGGATCTTGAAGTGGTAGTGTATGTGGCATATCACAATGAGGCTCGTCCTAGGGACCCTTGCCGACTTCCAGACTTGCGCTCCTTCAGTTCCCTTCACCCCTCTGTACACAGAACAAGGATTTGTTATGTCTGGCTCTCTTTTCAGAGAATTTGCCAATCCTTGCTCTAGAGCTTCTCCCTTTGATTTGGGTTTGCTTCCTGTGCCACTGCCTTGAGTATATAACATCTTAAAGGGTCTTAGGTAGTTTCTGGAAAGTTTAGGAGTTTTCTAAACATGGAACAGATGCACAGAACATCTGGATGATAGGCTCTTGGAAATGCTTCAAGGGTCCCCATTGTCACTGACAGATGGGGCCCATCTGCCAGGATGGGCATTTGGAAGCTCCTAAAGTTAAAAATTCTCTGTTTTAATGGTTTATCTCAAATGAAATTTTGAGGGTATAGATCCCAATATAGTGCTCAAACTTTCTGTGCCAATTTCCAAATCTTCACAGGGCACCAAATGCATGTTCTTCTTTTAAAAATGATTATTTCTTTTCTTTTTAAGGATTTTATTTATTTATCTGACAGAGAGAGACACAGCGAGAGAGGGAACACAAGCAGGGGGAGTGGGAGAGGGAGAAGCAGTCTTCCCGCGGAGCAGGGAGCCCGACGCGGGGCTCGATCCCAGGAGCTTGAGATCATGACCTGAGCTGAAGGCAGACGCTTAACGACTGAGCCACCCAGGTGCCCGTAAAAACGATTATTTCTGTATTAGAAAGCTTTATTCAGGTTTCATTGCCAACATAACCATAACGTACCCTACAAAACCAAAATAATTACAACGATCTCTTGTACTTGTTATAATATATGGTTTTCAAAGCACTTTTATGTATATTATCTTATTTGAGGCTCACAGCGGTGCTGATGGATATGCAGAGCAGACATATAGATGTCCACTCTATAGATGAGAAAATGGAGCCCCAGAGAATTGAAATGACTTGCTCAGGGTCACACAGCTAATGAGTATCAGAACTCAATTTCGGATTGTCTGTCTCCTCTATTGTAGGACCGCTCTAACTGAGTTGATAAGGAAAGCCAACTTCTGAGAGTATTGCTCATATGAAACAGAAAGATTTGGGTTGGAGGCAGTTGGTATCTGGTCTTGAGCTTGGGTGGTGGCCCTTCCAGTCTTCCCCAAGAACTGGGCTTAATAATTATTCAAACTCGGAAGAATGCTCTAGCTAAGAATTATGACAAGAGTATGCTGAGCTCTAGGGCCAGCGTGTTATGTGAGATCTGGGTGGAGTCTTTGTGCTGTCCACTCCTACAAAACAGGACTAATCCTATTCCAGCAGATGACTCACTACCACACATCTCAAGACAGCATGGATTCACAGCAGTCCAAGCCACTTGGCCAAAGCAATCTTCAACTTGGGTCACCTTGTGAATCTCTCAGACCAATCACTCCACCTACCTTAGCAGACCTGAGGGTTCACAGGGTCACATTCTTTCTATCTTCACTACAAAAAAGTGCCAATTCTGATCAGTGATCCAAGTTGGATGCCGAGAATAAACTGGGTAAGTGCCGTTTTCCAGTCTTCTTGGAAGACTCTGTTGCGTGCTGTTTTCCCGGGAGCCTCTCACTAGCATTCAAGCCAAACATTATAGACAGGGCCCATTGCAACACTCTGTGTGCTGTGATTTCAAAGAGAACTTGAAAACCAAACCCAATCTCTTATTGATGACCTTTGAACCCTTCTCTACCGTGGTTGGGTCACTGGAGTGGAATAGATGTAAATATTATTGTTTATCTTTAGGCTGGATCTACTTGTCATCAAAATAATTGGTTGAAAGGTAAAAAATGTGGCTAAAGCAGTTGTGTGTGTGTGTGTGTGTGTGTGTGTGTGCGCTAGCCAAAAATGCAGTGAAACAGTCTACCTACACACAGAAATCAGGAAACAGGTTTGTAACCGAAGACACAGCCTAGTTTTAGAACGTGTCTAGTCCACCAACTAGGATAAGCTAAAGGGGGTGGGGGTTCAGACACAAATGACAAATCAAACTAGAGAGGAAGACTTCTTTTTACAGAAATGGCATTATCAAAGATAATCAAAAGAAGAGATTTTGGTATCGTGCTCATTTCTGAACCCAACTCCTGCCACTCTGCATCAGGATCTGTCTTTGATGCTGAAAATCTTACATGATCAGAGCTGATTTGGGTCTCAGCATTTAGTGGCGCCCACCAAGTCAACCTGTGATCCAAATCATTGATACCGTGCAAGAAACCAGTCATGGAAAGCTTAATTTTATTTTATCCCCAAATTTCTCAACCTCATTTGAACAGAAATGGAAAATGACATTTCAAACTTTAATCCCTTAATATGTAGTCTGGTTCTTTCCAGAGGTTGCAAGGTTTCCAAATTCTGGAATTCATAATCAACTAACCATATGGAAACAGAATGTTCTACATATCTTGGCTTCCCGAATATTGTCAGAGTATGAGTGACTCTCTGTTGACATTGTGCAGGACCGTGCGTGCAGGCAGTCCTACGCGCAGCCTCACTCCTTGCCAGGGCAAACCCTTTCCTCTCATAAGACTCATGTCCCTACTGGGCCAAGTTCATCGAATGTTACATTCCTACCACCAAGCCTCTGCCCTTGCTGCTCCCCACCTCACCACCCCCACCAGGATGCCTTCCTTGCTTATCTTTCAAGATCCATCTCTGATTCCACCTTCCCGTGAAGATGTCTTTGACTACTCCAACCAATAGGGATCTCTCCAGTGCCTCCTAGATCTTGGAGTTCATTACCTATGTCAGTCAAGTTGAGACTTCTTGTTGGTCTTGCTGTCCCCACCCACCCCACTCCAGCCCATTTCGAATTACATGACAACCACCACAGCTCACCTCCTAAACTAGTCTCTCAGACAATAAGAGTGGGCTGGAAAGTCAGGTGGTTAAATCTTCACCTTGGGGCCCCTCCACTTTCTAGAACAGTTTAAATGCCTCTCTGATCTTCCTTCAGTTTCCTTCATCTAGCAGGAACGATGGTGTCTCTTTCCAAGGGTTGTGAGAGAACATTTGCAAATGTCCCAACAGCACACTGCCTCGCACGTAATAAGCAGGTGACCACTGTAGATATGTATGGACTTCTCCACAGTATCTATTCCGTGCAGGGCATGCACTGGCTAATGGATCATGTCTTGATTAACTGATAGATGTTTAATGCCGTATTCCTGAAAATTGGACGATAAAATAATAATTCTAGGGTTATAAGGCTGGGAAAGGTCATAAGAAGTCATCTTACTATGATGTATTTATTTATTTATTGTTATTTATTTTTAAAGATTTTTATTTATTTATTTGACAGAGAGAGCGAGCGAGCCCAAGCAGGGGGAGCTGCAGGCAGAGGGAGAGGGAGAAGTGGGCTCGACCCCAGGACCACGGCATCAGGACCTGAGCTGAAGGCAGATGCTCAACTGACTGAGCTACCCAGGCACCACTGTATCTATCTATCTATCTATCTATCTATCTATCTATCTATCTATCTATTAATGATATATTTATTGATAGGGAAATATGTTCACGGTTAGTAAGCCAAAAGGCAGTTTCCTGAAATAGGATGTTTAGGGTCTGTATGCATTTGTGTGTCTGTTTGTGTGTGTATGTGTGTGTGTGTGTGTGTGTGTGTCTAGTTTTTTTCATTGGGAAGTACACAGCAAAATGCTAACGGCGGTTCTCTCTGGTAGGATTTATTATAAGCTGTCTTAATTTTCATCTTGCTTATCTGTATTAATTTTCTATGATGAATATATACGACTTGTATAGATGAGACATAATAAATGATTTTTAAAATATCGTATATGTATATTTTGCAAGTCTGAATGTAGATCAGGGTGGGAGGTAGGAAACACGCAACAATGAAAAGAATTGGGGTCATGGGACATGTGTGCTTTCTCTTCCCCCCAAATTTGCTCTTTTGTTATTGTTTCACTAACTTTATAATCGAGTTTTTAGTTTATAGAAGTCATGTTCTAAACCACCCCTATGCTTTTAATGCTGATCATTCACTTCTGGTCAGTAAATGGTTAGGTTGTTCTTGACAGGCAGTATTCTGAGAAGGGTCTCTTTTTCAGCTTCTAGAATTACCTCCATATATAAAATGGACTACTTATGTCTTGGCCAATGCTTTACAGTTTCCTCCTGGTGGACCCCAGTTATTTTGACTCTGTTGCTCAGTGTCATGTGGACCCTGCCAAGATTTTCTGAATGGTCCTGTGGCTCTGGAAATAAGCAGCCCTTGTCCTTGGTGGCCAGGTCAGTGGTCCCCGCTTGTGTGCCTCAGCCCGTTTGGGTTGCCCTTCTGTAAGGCTAGAAGCACAGTGTCCACCAAGGCTGCAAACGCCCTCGGGATGCACACCGGCCTTTTTCTCTCTCCACTGTCTGCTCTCTCGACAAATTTCCTGCATCAGACAGTGCCCCTCATCACAGTGGCCAGTTCAGGGCAGGGATGTGCAACTTTAACTAAAATCCCACGTGGTCATAGAACCTGGATTTGTAGCAGGAGGTAGAGAAGTCAGGGGGGCCAAGACCAGGAAACACAGGGTAGGGGTGGAGGAGTCTCATTCCTTTCTCCACTGGCTTTAGGAACAGCTGAGCACATGCTTACAGCCATCACCTGGATTTTACCTTCGTAACTGCTTTCCAGTTAACAGCCCCAAAGAGGAGGCTGTTAATGATCACAGCATAGGAAGACCCTGAACTCAGTTCCTCCTACAGACACAACAAATCTACAGCTGCAGATGGAAAAATTCCATCTCAAAAAGACCTGAAAATTACCTGAACAAGCTCCTCCACAACAAAGGATAAAAGGCCACATAGAGATGAGTGAGAGAGAGAGAGAGAGAGAGAGAGAGAGAGATACATGGTCTTGCCAGTCTTGCCAATAATACCACCCCAGGTGCCGCAACCCATCACAAATATGGAATGTCTCCCTGAGGAGCAAGAGGTTTGTGGCCCACATCAGGCACCCCAACCCTTGTGACCTGTACTTGAGAGATGGGCTCCCCAAACATCTGGTTTTGAAAACCAATGGGGCGTACTTCCAGGAAAGCCATAGGACTGTAGGGAATGGAGGCTCCCCTCCTAAAGAGTTTGCACAGACTCACTCGCCCTAAGACCCCGCACAGAAGCTGCAGTTTGAACAGCACCTACACGACAAGTGAAGGTGATTCTTAAAGCATCTGCAGGAAGGGCAGGAAGCTGCTGGGACTCCCTCCAGGCAGGAGACACAGGCAGGTGCCATTTTTTGCATTCTCCCTCTACCCCGCTAGTGCCAGTGGGTGTGCTGGCCCCCATGCATTTCCCCATCAAAACCTACTGAAGGGGAGAAAATATTTGCAAATCACATATCCAATATGGGGTTGCTGTGCTAAATATATAAAGAACTCCTACAACTCAATAACAAAAAACACCAAAGTGTCCGATTAAAAAATGGGCAGAGGATCTGAGAAGACATTTTCCCAAAGAAGACATCCAGGTGGCCAACAGACACATGTAAAAATGCTCAACATAACTCATCATCAGGGAAATGCAAATCAAAACAACAATGACATATCACCTCACACCTATCAGATGGCTAGTATCAAAAAGGCCAGAAGCAAGTGTGAGGATGTAGAGAAAAGTAACCCTCATACACCGTTGGTGGGAATGAAAATTGATGCAGCCACTATGGAAAACAGAATGGAGGGTCCTGAAATAATTAAGAATTAAACCAGCAATTCGAGTCAGTAATTCCATTTCTAGGTATTCATCCAAAGAAAACAAAAACACTAATTCAAAAAGATATATACCCCTATGTTCATTGCAGCCTTATTTATAATAGCCAATATATGGAAACAACCTAATGTCCATTGATGGATGAATGGATAAAGAAGATGTGATATGTATACACACATACACACACACACACATGCAATGGAATACTAGCCAGCTATTAAAAAATGAAATCTTGCCATTTGCAACAATATGGATGGACCTGGAAAGTATTATGCTAAGTGAAATAAGTCAGAGAAAGACAAATACCATATGATTTTACTTATATCTGGAATCTAAAAAATAAAGCAAATGAACAAACAAAACAAAACTCACAGAGAATGGATTGGTGGTTGCCAGATGGGAGGTGGGTTAGGCAGTGGGTAATATGGGTGAAGGGGGATCAAGAGGTACGAACTTCCAGTTATAAAACAAGTAAGTCATGGGGACGTAATGTACAGCACGAGGACTTTAGTCAATACTATTTTATTGCAAATTTGAAAGTTGCTAAGTAAATCTTTACAGTTCTCATTGAAGAAAAAAATGTTGTAAATGTGTATGGTGCCGGGTGGCAAATAGTGTAGTGATTATTTCACAATGTATACAAACGTCAAATCATTATGTTGTACCCCTTTAATATAACGTTGTATTTCAATTATGCTTCAGTAAAAAAAAGAAAACAAAAAGAACATGAAGTATTTATTGAGTGCTTACTCTGCGTAAGACACTTATCTATACAATGGAACTAACCAGTGAACAAAACTGACAAAACTTGCTTCCCTCGTGGACTTTATTTTTTTTTCCTCCAAATTTTCTCTTATATTCTAGTTAGTTAACATATAGTGTAATATTGGATTCAGGAGTAGAATTTAGTGATTCATCACTTACATATAATAGCTGGTGCTTATCATAACAAGTGCCCTCCTTCATCCCCAGCCCCCATCTAGCCCACCCCCTACTCACCTCCCTCCATCAACCCTCAGTTTGTTCTCTATCATTAAGAGTCTCTTATGGTTTGCTTCCCTCTTTCTTTTTCTTTTTCCCTTCCCATATGTTCATCTGTTTTGTTTCCTAAATTCCACATATGAGTGAAATCACATGGTATTTGTCTTTCTCTGTCTGACTTATTTCGCTCAGCATAATACACTCTAGCTCCATCCACGTCATTACACATGGCGAGATTTCATTCTTTTTGATGGCTGAGTAATATTCCTGTGTGTGTGTGTGTGTGTGTGTGTGTGTGTGTGTGTGTGTGTGTGTACACACCACATTTTCTTTATCCACTCATCAGTCAATGGACATCTGCGCTCTTTCCATAGTTTGGCTACCGTAGATCATGCTGCTGTAAACACTGGGGTACATGTACCCCTTTGATTCAGTATTTTTGTATCTTTGGGGGTAAATACCTAGTAGTACAATTTCTGGACTATAGAGTAGTTCTATTTTTAACTTTGTGAGGACCCTCCATACTGTTTTCCAGAGTGGCTGCACCAGTTTGCATTCCCACCAACAGCGCAAGAGCGTTCCCTTTTCTCCACATCCTCACCAAAACTTGTTGTTTCTTGTGTTGCTAATTTTAGCCATTCTGACCAGTGTGAGGTGGTATCTCATAGTGGTTTTGACTGTTATTTCCCTGATGATGAGTGATGTTGAGCATATTTTCATGCGTCTGTTGGCCATCTGTGCATCTTCTTTGGAAAAATGTCTGTTCATGTCTTCTGCCCATTTCTTAACTGGACTATTTGTTTTTTGGATGTTGAGTTTGGTTAAGTTCTATATAGATTTCGGATACTAACCCTTTATCAGGTATGTCATTTGCAAATATCTTCTATTCTGTAGGCTGCCTTTTGGTTTTGTTGACCATTTCCTTTGCTGTGCAGAAGCTTTTCAGCATGATGAAGTCCCAATAGTTGATTTTTGCTTTTGTTTCCCTTGCCTTTGGAGATGTGTCTAGCAAGAAGTTGCAGCAGCAGAGGTCGAAGAGGTTGCTGCCTGTGTTCTCCTCTAGGATTTTGATGGTTTCCTGTCTCACATTTAGGTCTTTCATCCACTTTGAATTTATTTTTGTGTGTGGAGTAAGAAAGTAGTCCAGTTTCATTCTTCTGCATGTGGCTGTCCAATTTTCTCATCACCATTTGTTGAAGAGACTGTCTATTTTCCACTGGACATTCTTTCCTGCTTTGTCGAAGATTAGTTGACCAAAAAGTTATGGGTCCATTCCTGGGCTCTCTGTTCTGTTCCACTGATCACTGTGTCTGTTCTTATGCCAGTACCATACTGTCTTCATGATGACAGCTTTGTAATAGAGCTTGAAGTCTGGAATCGTGATGCCTCCAGCTTTGTTTTTCTTTTTCAGGATTGCTTTGGTTATTTGGGGTCTTTTGTGGTTCCATACAAATTTTAGGATTATTTGTTCTAGTTCTGCGAAAAATGTTGGTGGTATTTTGATAGCGATTGCATTAAATGTGTAGGTTGCTTTGGGTAACATAGACATTTTAAATAATGTTTGTTCTTCCAGTCCATGAGCATGGAATTTTTCCCTATTTCTTTGTGTCCTCTTCAATTTCTTTCATAAGTGTTCTATGGTTTTCAGAGTACAGATCTTTTACCTCTTTGGTTAGGTTATTCCTAGGTATCTTATTGTTTTTGCCCTCATGTATTTTACATACTCAAACCCAATGATGCCTTTCCAATTCTGATCAGAAAAGAAAATAAAGCAGATGAACTCTGGATTAAGAACCAATTGACTATACTTCACATTTCTTAGTGGAGTGGCAGATCTCTGTGGCCTTATCTCCTTGTTTCATTTAGGTTGTGTTTCTGCCAGGAAATAAGCGTTTTCATTATGAACATTGCTTTAATCTACTCTGCATAATCATTTCCGGAAATAGCTCCAGCGTCTGAGATTTCAGCTTTTGGAACAAGGGTGAGCATTGGAGGTAGACAAACTTCCTAAGTGCCCTGATGAGGTACATGAACCTGTAATTCATCTTACTCCATACAGGTATACTGCAGGGAGTACAATTTTCTAGTAACAGTAAAGGAGAGAGATGCCTCGGTGCCTCAGTCGGTTGAGCATCTGACTCCTGATTTCAACTCAGGTCATGATCTTGGGGCTGTGAGATCAAGCTCAGCATTGGGCTCCATGCTCAGTGCGGAGTCTGCTTGGGATTCTCTCTCTCTCCTCTGCTCCTATCCACACACCCCCCCTCAAGTAAATAAATAAGATCTTAAAAAAAAAAAACAGTAAAGGAGAATGCAATGATGCCACACAAGGGCACCTGGGTGGCTCAGTCAGTTAATGGCCTGCCTTTAGCTCAGGTCATGATCCCAGGGTCCTGGGATCGAGCCCTGCATCGGGCTCCCTGCTTGGCGGGAAGCCTGCTTCTCCCTCTCCCTCTGCCTGCCACTCCCCATGCTTGTGCTCTCTCTCTGTCAAACAAACAAACAAACAAATAAATCTTTTTTAAAAAAAATAATTTAACCCAGGTCATTCACAGTTTGGCTTGGACAATGATGTATCAAAAGGTACAGGTTCATCTACTGGTCAGTTTTCTTTGGTGAGAGACAGAGAGACTGAGAGTGTGTGTGTGTGTGTGTGTGTGTGTGTGTGTGTGAGAGAGAGAGAGAGAGAGAGAGAGAGAGGGAGCGAGGTCAGAGGGTATGGAGAGTCATTTTGTTCAGAGAACTTGGCCTGAAGCTTATAACAATGTCTTAGCGAATCTCCTGGCATTGGAATCCAAGCATTGATTTTTATTCAACTTTGGAGGTTTTGCAATTCTCACTGAGCTGAGGTCAGAGCTGGTGGAGTGCTGCCCGGCTGCACGCCCTGATAAACATGGCCTCTTAGTGTATGGTCTTAATAGCTAGTGGCACCTCCTCTTCTTCCTCCCTACAGTGACTGTCACTGCTTCAGAAATGCCCCAAAATGGCACTAAATGATGTGCAAACACACCAGATGGATTGCTAATCTCTTTTCGAGGCTTCCTTAATGGTGCATTCATAGCCCCTTGGAGCAAACTCAATTTCTCTCTGTGCACTCTATTTCCACTTTTACAATTCTAGAAGAAATCATTTTGGCAAACACATTTTGTGACTTGGATGAAAGGTGATTTATACAATTGCGTACCTACTATGACAACAAGCAGCAACTCAAGTCACAGGAGGATGGATGGCTAGTCATCAGTCACAGCTAAGACACATAAACGGACCCGGAGCCTTTTATGAGGCTTGAAGCTGTGAACTTGAGAGCTACTTCCGGCAAATCTTGTTTCTTCAGAGGCGGGGCAGGGAATAGAAAAAAAAAAAAAAAGCTCTTTGGATCTTCACCTTCATACTGATCACCAGATCTTAAGAAAGCCTGAAGTGAACCCAACAGAGAGGATGAAGCTTGGATGATATCCAAGCCAAATACCACAGTGGTAGGGTTATCTGTGCCAGGGATGTCGCGGTGGTCCATCGGAGCCTGTGTCACCCCCAACAGAATTCCAACTCTGCTCAGAAATGTCACTTTATGCATCAGGCTCAGTAGAGTATAACATGTTTGAAATATATTTATGTTGATAATTAATTAAGTTTCATATATATTTTATTTTTAATATATATTTTAATAGATAATTATAAGTATTTTATGTTAAGTGTTATTTGTGTTATATATTAAGTATAATATTAAATATTATTTCTATAATATGTATATACAAATAATATGTATATATACATATTTAAATATGCACACACAGGGACGCCTGGGTCAGTTAAGCGGCTGCCTTCAGCCCGGGTCATGATCCCAGGGTCCTGGGATCGAGTCCCGCATTGGGCTCCTTGCTCAGCAGGGAGCCTGCTTCTCCCTCCCTCTCCCTCTGCTTGTGCTCTCTGTCAAATAAATAAAATCTTTAAAATAAATAAATAAATAAACACACACACACACACACACACACACACACACATATACAATTTGAATAGAGTAGCTCTTTTCTAGGGGGGCTGGGTGGGTTTGTTCTAAGTCAATGGTTCTCAACTCTGGCCGCACACCTGGGAAGCTTTTAAAACTCCTGAAATGTCCAGACCTAACCCCGGACCAATTGAATTACAATTGCTGGGGGTGAGACCCAGGAGCCAGTATTTTTCTGAGTTCCTCAGGTGATTCTGATATGCATCTAAGGTTGAAAACCACTGCTTGAACCAGTTAAAGGCTGATAGGGGCACTGGGTCTCTAACTTTAGTGCATACTGGAATCACCTGGGAAATTGCCAAAATGCAGATTCAGTAGGTTTGGCTTTGGGGCCTGAGATGCTGTATTCTTAAGAAGTTCCTTAGGTGATTCAGAGTCTGGTGATCCATGGACCACATGTTGAGAACCCCGGCTAAAGGATTCTACCCTGGGAGCACCTGGCTGGCTCAGTCAGCAGAGCAATGAGATACTTGATTTCAGGGTGGTGAGTTCGAGCCCCACGTTTGCTGCGTGTAGAATTTTTTTTTCATTTTTTTTTTTGACGGAGAGCAAGACAGCGAGAGAGGGAACACAAGCAGGGGGAGTGGGAGAGGGAGAAGCAGGCTTCCCGTGGAGCAGGGAGCTCGATCCCAGGACCCTGGGATCCTGACCTGAGCCGAAGGCATGATGCTTAAGGACTGAGCCACCCAGGCGCCCCTGTTATGTGTCGAATTTACTTAAAAAACATTCTGCCCTGGAGCTTGCGTGTTTCCCATGCTTTTTAAATTGTTTAATGTCATAATGGTCCTCTCTCATACGGCTCCCTCTTCTGCCAGTGCCTACGTGGGAGGTTATGGTATGTGGGGTGATCAGGCTGATAAATTCAGACACTTCACCTTGTCACCTCCAGAAGAAACAAGACAATAGATCAAAGGGGTACTTAGGCACAGAGTAGAGGGTGAAAGGGGGACAGAGCACAAATTGAGGAAGAGGCCTGGCTTTAGTAGGTGCTGGAAAGGGAACCCAGACTTGGCGTTAAGAAGCCAATCTCTTGCAAAGCCTGGGTACAGTGTGTGAAAATTAATAAAGGCAAACCTTATTTAGAATGGAGTTGGGAAGCCCCGAAGGGGCGCTCTCACGGGGGAACTTCGGTCACAGCTTCCTTCACATTCCTGGGCAGGAAGAAGTTCACTTTACTATCCCAGCAGGAGGAAGGAAAATTTTCTCCTAGTCCAGTGACAGCCTAACCAATGAGACACCATCACCATCCTGAACTCCCCACTTTCCTCCAATAGATTTTCACTCAAAGCAGACCCTCCCTACTTTTTTCTCTATGAAGTAATGTCCCTCTCCCTGGTTCTCTGGACTTGCCTATGGTTTGCCCTAGCTTGCATGTTCCAAATTGGGATCCCTCGATTCCCCCCAATAAACCCATTTTGCTGGTAAGATAACTGGGTGTTTTATTTTGAAGCTTAACAGAAGGATCTGCTGACAGCACCCTCCCCCCCCCCCCCCCAAAAGATAGGATAGGCTTAACCTGGACCTAGGGAAAGGCATCCAGACCAGGGATTCCTGAATAAGCCTCCTCAGCTGTATCCAGCTCTGTCCCAAGCACCTCCTACCTGCACAGCTCCAGCAGCATTGTTTTCTTGCCCAACCTTATGTTTTGCTGACCTCTAGGAGAAAAGTCTGAGCATTGCCAGCCACTGAGTTACTATAAAGTCAGGGCAAAGGATGGAGTGGGAGAAAGCCTCAGCATAAGCAAGAGATCCCAAGTGGATCTCCTGGTTGCCTATGCTCAGTTCGATAGGTGTTAGGATGTAGAGGATTAATGCCAGTGGGCGGTCAGCAACCACCTAGTTCAAGTGTTGGGGCTAGACATGAATGGTAGAAAGCCCAGAAAAAGCCGGTAAAAAAGATTTTGGAAATGATAAAGAGGATTATTCCATATCAGAGCCCCTTTGAGACAATTGGTGTGTGATGGCCTTGGAATGTATTTTCTCAAATCATGTCTCATCATCACTGATACATAGTTAAAACATCAGTTGCTAGGCCTGAGGATAAAAGGCAGGTTGAACTAAGGTGGAATCCTATTACTAAACTGGATATTATAAGGAGGGCCGAGAGGGCACCTGTGAGTGGCAGGGACTAGAGGTTAGTATGTGGTGGGTGCGGGTTTGGTGAGTCATTAGGTATTATCATGCAGATAAAGGCTCATTAGTAGGGTGAACACATAGGCTTGAATTAAGGCTACAACGAATTCAAGGATTGTCAGCAGGATAATAATGAAGGCAATCAGGACTATGGTGGGGCTGATTATTAAACTCTTTTTTCAAAAAAATTTATTTATTTGAGAGAAAGAGAGCAAGCGTGAGTGGGGGAGAATCCCAAGCAGACTCTGTGCTGAGCATGGAGCCTGAGGCGGGGCTCCATCTCAGGACCCCGAGGTCATGACCCGAGCCAAAATCAAGAGTTGGAAGCCCAACCGACTGAGCTACCCAGGTGCCCTGGGGCTGATGTTTATTAAGGCCAAGGATGCTCCTCTGATTAAGTGAATACGTAGGTGGCCATTCTGTGTACTTTACCGCTCATTCCACAGACTCTGCTGATATGGAATCAGAGCGTACAGCCTTTGATGTCAGGTTAATAAGCAAACTGTTACATGGAAAGGAACATGGATTTGCAGTTAGACTAGGGCTCCAATTCTGCCGCTGCCACTTAAGGATGGTGTGCCCTCCCCGATCCCCCCTTCTATAGTAATGCCTCTGTTGGTCACTTCTGTTGGGGGTGGGGAAGCATGCAATTAGGGAAGGCTTCAGAGAGCATATGCCTAGGTTACTTTGTTGTTTGCCCTGAACTTTCCAGAATTTCTACAACCTCAACACAAGTGCAAACTTCCAAGTATAAGCCTTTGGGGGCCTTTCCGCCCAGTGCTAACTGATCCCAGAGCCCCCAGCACTCCCCTGCACCCTGACTCTCATGTTTTCCCATATTCCCCACCCCATAGCGGCAGGAGAAGCTCTATTGCCTGTGGCCGTGGGAAGAGAAGACCAAGGGGGCTTCGTGTAGGAGGCTGAAGGGTGGGCATTGGAAGAAAAGGACATTCCAGGAAGAGGCACCCACACAAAAGGTGTGATTAGTTTTAGTATAGTGGCCTAAAGTATGGACGTTGGTGCTAGAGGGCAATGGGTTCAAAGTCTAGTCCGACCATTTCCTAGTTCTTATGATCCCACCCCTTGGGCCTCTCTCACCCCACACCCAACCTCCCTGTTCTATGAATACTCTCCTGACCGCCCATGCTCAGTCACACAGTTGCCCATTCTGTGTAGCTGGTCTTCAATGACCGGACAACGTCCTTCCCCCATTCCACTTCCAGTACATGATAAGAGCAGTCAAACCATGACTTCCTAGCAATGAGGTCTTGGGTAAATTGCTTAACCTCCTTGAGTCTCAGTTTCCTTCTTTGTAAAATGGGGCTATGAAACGTACTCCCTTACAGGGTTGTTGTAGGGATTCAATAAAATGCCATGTATAAAATTCTAAGCATCATGCCTGGAACATAGTAAAGTCTTAACACATTAACTCACTATAGTATAGCTTTCACTGTTGAATTTTTACAATACGAGATGAATGCATGAATAAAAGTTGGCATTACTCTATGAATGGGAATTAGAAAAAGAATCTCCAATCCTGTACATGCAGTTAGGGAGCAGTTTTGAGGACTCCAAGGGTCCACACTTCTCCTAGCTAAGTTTTCACCACCTTCATTCATTCTACAAAGATTTATTGAGTGCCTACAGCATGCCAGGGATTGTAGTGATTGCTGGGAGCATGGTGAGTAAGACAAAGCACCACCCTCCACCCACATGGAGTTTACATTCTAAAAGAGAGGGAGACAATCCATAAACAAATGAAGAAATATACATTAAGTCAAGTGGCAGCAAGCACTAAGGCAGAACTCGAGCAGGAAGTGTCATCTGAGCTGAGACCGGAAAGCATGAGACAGTAAGAATGAGTCATGGGGATATTTGATGAAAGAGCTTTCTGGGCAGAGGGAAGAAGGGGTGCAGAGCCCCTGAGGCTGGAGCATGCTCCAAGTGTTTGAGGAACAATAAGGAGACCTTACGAGTTGTATAAACCCAATGTTTGCTTAAAGGGACGCATGGCTGTCAATATCTGTATGTTTATTTCAAAGTCTTGAATACTGGAAGTTCTAGAGAAGGCTAAGTGTGAAGTCTGATGATTCTTTGTGGATTCTCCAGTCCCTGGCATGCTGCTTCTTTCTTGTGCCACGGACCTTGTGGTTATGCCTGCCTTTGTTGTGTACAGTTGGTCCCGGGTACCCAGGGAAGTAGGGGAAGACTTACTTTGGTTCTCACTATAAGGCAAAGGACCCACATGAATGTATTGGATTTTTATGGGCCAAGGACTCATCCCTTTATTCATTCCTCCACTCAACAAGCATTTATGACTTACTTTCTTTAGGTATAACTGTGTTAAATTCTGTGAAAGACACAAATAATTCTAAGACAAGAGGCCCATCAATCTCGAAGCCTTTTTGGAAACATGTGGGATAAATCATAACGTTTTAGAACTATGCAATCCCAGTCTTCAAGGACTAAATGGGGTGAGAAGACATACATATCTGAACAGCTAATGAAATAGTGATTAGTGATAATATTAGCCCTAGACAATTGTAGCAGAAACAGTGCAATGCAGCGAATGATGATATATTCTAGCTAAGTTGTTCAGATAATGAAGACTCCAGCAGTTGGTCAAGAGAAGCTTCTTGGAAGTAGAGAGGCTCAGGTTGGGCCTTGAAATATATGCAAAGGCAGAGAAGAGAGAAGGAACAAGAGAGCAAAATGCCAACGCTTTGAGATGATCACTCCTGAGAAAAATGTATGCTAAATCAGTCATGCTAGACAGCGCCACCTTGTCTGCCATTATGATCCATGGTCTAGAGCTGTCACAACTTTTCTAACACCTTCATTCTCTACAATCTTAACGGTTTATGCATTCCATGTAATAAGTGAACTCTAACCTGCAAGATAATCGTATCGCCAATTCCCCGAGAACCTGGGCCTAAGGTAACAATTGACCTCAGTCCTAATTTGCTTCTAGTTTTTGCAAATGGCTCCAAATGATTACAGGAAGATGGATGGCCTTTTCCAGCTTGACTAGGCTTTGAAGGCAGAGGTGACTAGGGCATCTTTTTCACATCTGAGCAGAAAAATATCTACCAAGACCCAGAAATGCCTAGGTCAAATGGCTTTTGTTGGCTTGAGGAAGTTGTTTCTCTCACAGGCTTCCAAGCGGGGTGGGTGCAGTGTCTGGTCAGCTCAGCTCTGGCTGCTTTTCCACAAGGAACACTGCACTCTAGTCTCTTGGACAAGGCTGGATCTTTGCTTTTAATTACAAGAGCATACTGAGAATGGACCAGATTCTTACTTTTGTTCTTATGTTAACTCATACCATTCCTTCAGTTTCCTTCCTATTCTTTTCCCTAGAAGATACTTTAATCCAAGTTCTCTCAAGATGGTGCCTGTGGTAATGAATTCCAGAGATGGGGGGAAGGGAACTCATCTGTATTAATGCTGTTAGTATTTGTGTGCATTGGATTTTAGCTACTCAAGCTGGGCGAGGAAGCCAGAATCTATCAAGGACTCCTGAAGGTAGAAACCATAGAGCCTAGTGGTGGAGAGTTTGGTCATATTAATAACATATTAATATAACAGCTACCATTTATTGAATTGCTTACATGGCACCAGGCTATCTGCTAATCTGATCTTTCCAGCAACTCTGGAAAGTAGATACCATTCATATCCTCTTTTTGTAGGTGGGGAAACTGAGGCTCGGGAGGCTAGATGACTTCCCAAGTTATTTTTTTTAAGTTTGTTTTAGTAACCTCTACACCCAACGTGGGGCTCAAACTCATGACCCTGAAATCAAGAGTTGCATGCTCTTCGAACTGAGCCAGCCAGGTGTCCCATTGCCCAAGTTCTTTTTTTTTTTTTTTTAAGATTTATTTATTTATTTCAGAGAGTGAGAGAAAGAGGGGAGTGGGAGTAGGGGAAGGGGTAGAGGGAGAGAATTTCAAGCAGACTCTGATGCGGGGCTGGATCCCATGACCCCGAGATCTTGACCTGAGTCAAAACCAAAAGTTGGACACTTAACTGACTGAGCCAACCAGGGGCCCCTGCCCAAGTTCTTATAACTAATAAGCAGCAGTTCTTCTGGTGGCTGGTTAGATTGGGGTTCTGAGTCCTGACTTGATATTCCTAATTTATGTAAGAGCTTTATTCCCTTTTCTGCAGAATTGTATGATGAAGCCCCTGCTTCATAAAGTGGCTATGAAGATGGAATCAGAGATTTGAAAAGTCTCCTGGGCCTGGCATATAGTAAGTCCTTAGTAAAAAGTAGCTCCTCTTTATTTTATTTTATAAAATATTTTATTTATTTATTTGAGAGAGAGAGCAAGCACGAATGGGGGGGAGCAGCAGAGGGAGAGGGAGAAGCAGACTGCTGGCTGAGCAGGGAGCCCCACACAGGGCTCGATCCCAGGACCCTGAGATCATGACCTGAGCCGAAGGCAGATGCTTAACCGACTGAGCCACCCAGGCTCTCCAAGGTAGCTGCTCTTATTAAGAACCTGAGCCCCAGATCTGGAGGCCATCCTGCTGTGATTGTCTCTATGCTAGACCACGTGCAGGTTTCACTGAGCGGCCAGAATGCACATCTGTTTGTATCTCCTTCATTTGATGGAACAGTATGCATGTGTCAGTGCAAACACTGGAGCTGGTGCCAATTCCATTAGCTTGGGTAAATTGGGCGGGGAGCTCTTGACAATTGAAGGCATTCATGTAATACTCCTACTGGAATTTGTTGTGTGTTTGCCAATTGGTCCTATGGGAACATTGCTTCTTCAGAAATCCAGTGGTTGATACAAAAGACACTGGGCTCTCTAGTGCATTTGGTGATTCAGATCGCAGGGGAGAAAAGGTCCCTTGCAATGAGACATAACTGCCTTTCTGTGTAACATTTGGTGACTTTGATGGGCAGCCCCTGGCACCCATAGCATTAAGGCTTATGTCTCACTCCATCACGAAAATCCTCTTATGTGGCATATGGCACTTGTCTCTAGATCCACACACTGCAATGGGGAGCTCACGCAAAATCCGGCACATGGAAAACTGAACGAAGACTCCCAATCACACTTTTTCTTCCAACGTTGAGATTTCACTCGATGAAAAGCCTGTGGATGATACATGACACTGGGCAAAGCAGAGTGAATCATCAAAACCTTCCCTGCAGATCTCTCCTCCCTCTTCACGTTCTCCTCTTAACTAGTCTTTCCTTTATGTCAGCTACATCTTCCTAAAACCACTTCATGTACCAAGTCACTCTTCTCTTCAAGAACTTTCAGTGGCTTCCCGTTGCCTCTGGGACCAAGTGCAGACACCTCAGCCTGTCCCTTTCACAACTGCACTCCCCACCTCACCGGCTCGTTCAGTAATTTTTTCATCCCATACATATTTATTGTGCACCTACTATATCCTGGCATGGGCTAGGTCCTGGGGCCATGTCTATGAACCAGTCAGATGCCCTCATGGACCTGTTGTCTTAATTGGACTCTTCTGCTTCTCGCTCTTCAGCTGGTACCTGCTCATTCTGCTGGGGCACCTGTACACACTGCTGGTCCTCTATGGAAATGTCTCCCCTTCTCCTCTCTGCCCATGTATGCTTCTCACTACAGCGGCTAAAACCTCTTTAAAATGCAAGCCTCCCCCACATGCCCCGCACCTAGAAGTAGCAAGGAGGAGCCCAGGAGGGCCTGCCTGGTGCAGAAGGCTGAAAGAGCTGTAGTCAGAAACCATCTGTCTAAAGCCTTTGGATGCAAGTAAAAGAAAAAACTCCCGAAGACTTTACATGTGCTAATTCATTTCATAAAGACTCATTAAGTAGGGAGGAGGAACCCAGGTCTA
Organism: Callorhinus ursinus; assembly: GCF_003265705.2. NCBI lineage: Eukaryota > Metazoa > Chordata > Mammalia > Carnivora > Otariidae > Callorhinus > Callorhinus ursinus. Next base: position 1,888,998 of record NW_027397095.1, read on the forward strand.
GGCTAGAATGATCCCTGAAGGCGATAGACAGAAAATACAGCAATATCACGGATTATGTATTGTGTCTTGGGGTGGGATGACGATATGCAGATTGGACTGAGGAACCAAAACTTTAAGCCATCTTTGGTAGGCCATATGAGTGGCATGAATTGCTTTGGAACAAATGGATAGGACTTCCTAACGTAATCACATTTAGACTCGGTGATAGAAATGGAAATCTGAAATGAAAACGGCGCAGCCCGCGATAGTCATTCAGCTAATTATGTACTGAGTTGCTACTAGATGTCAGCCAAGCCTGCCCCCAACATATGTGGGGCCCAGGACAAATGTACAAAGGGAGTCCCGCATACCATATGTCTAAAGATTTACAAGTTATAAATTAAGCTAACACTGTTTAATAGAATGTGTTCTGTCTTCCTACCTCAAGCAAATACAGGCTATCTTCATCACGACGAGGAAGCTCAGGTTCAAGTTTAAAATTCTTGGATTCTGTAGCATTCCAGTCTGAACAGGACAGCACAGATGGGTCAGCTGTAGGCTCCCAGTCCCCAGCCTGACCTGCTGACCCCCTTCTCTTTCACCCCTTCTCTGTCCCATCCTGCGAGGGGCCTCAAGCATGTGGATGGACTCCCTGGCCCTCCTGTGCAAGGGTTTGGCACACTGGTGGTTTGTTCCACCCTTACAAGGATGGACTGGGGACAGAGACCCGCACAGACCCTAGAAGCAAGCACAAGGCCATTTATTTAGGTAGGAAATTCCCGGTCCCTGGGTATCTATGGTATGGACTAGAAGGGAAGGGCATGAACTCTGGTTGGGCATGTTGCTTTGGTCCAGTCCTGATTCTGGGAGGGGTGCAGCCTAAGGAGGGCCAGAGTGAGGCTTCTAAAGTATGGGACCAGGTGCCTACCACGGAGTGGCAATAAGATGATTCCAATGTGCTCCCTCTCCCCCGGAAACTTCCAACTTGGTGAAACAGACATACAGGCAGGTAGCCCACTCCAATGCAGTGGGATAAAGAAACGCTCTCTGGGCTAAAACCACGAGCAGAGAAGAGGATCCAGCAGGAGATGATGGATCTGAGGAATGGCAAATCCAGGAAGTAGAGCCAGAGAGTGGGCTATCAAATGCCATGCCTTTTGTTCGTTTTCTTTTTTTAAAGTTTACCTTGGTGTTCATTGAGGTGTGGTTAACATTCAGTCAAGCGCTCAAATTGTTACAGCTCCCGCAAATCACAGGTCCCTTGCCGGTCAACATCCCCTGCCCACAGGTAACCACCGTTCTGACCTCTGTGTTTGTAATGTGAATGTAAATTAGTTCTGCCTCTTTTTGAACCTCACATAGACGCAATGGTATGATATGTATCTTTGCTGGTTTCTTTCACTCAATGGTATGTCTGTGAAATCCGTTCATGTTGTTTTGTATAGCTGTAGTGTGTTCTCTTTCACTGTTGTGTAGCATTTTACGTTATTCACATATGACTTTTCATTTATCCATTTTATCTTTGATGAACATTTGGGTTGTTCTCAGTTTGGGGCTGTTACGAATAGTGTTGCTACGGGCTTTCCCATTCATGTATTTTGGTGAACATTTATAGCATTCTTTAACTTCTTTTTGAAATAATTTCAGACTTAAAAAACAGACTCTAATTGCCCCCAAACACTTAAAGTCTTAAAGCTTTTTAATTTCTTTTCTGTTTCCTGTTAGAGAGATGTAAGCAAAATATATACTTAGCCAGTGATCTGTGTTTATTCTTTGAATTAAAAGGTACAGTTGTACATCAGATTTACATTTTATCAGTGTCTTTTAAAACCTGTGTTCCATAATTTCCCATTGCTTGATTGTTTTTCAGAAGAAGCTATACCTCTGGGGTGCCTGGCTGGCTCAGTCAATAGAGTGTGCAACTCTTGATCTTGGGGCTGTGAGTTCAAGTCCCATGTTGGGCGTAGAGATGACTTAAAAATAAAATCTTGAAAAAAAGAAAAAGAAAAGGCTATAGCTCCTTACATTTCTAATCAAACTTTCTTACTGGAACTCCTTTTATTCCTTTTGGGTTCTCGAAGCCAGTCTGCTTTCTGCCCCCCCCCTTGAAATGTTGGAGAAAGTATCTGATTTCTCCCATGCCTGCTTCTGCTCAGCCAGGGCCATCAGAGGCATCCTGGACTCGGGTCTTCCCGAGCCTCTTTCCAAGTCTGACAGTCTGGCTACAGAACCTACAACTCGTGGTTGGTAAAGGCCTGTGTTTTTAAACATTCACTGCCAAGTGAACAACCAAAACATAAACACATACACACACACGTACATGCATGTGTAGACACTCAGACTGAACGTGAACTTTTGAGGCCTCCAATGCAGGAGCATCTTTGTTTGCTTCAGGTAGCTTTAATGCAAAAATGGATGATCCAACCGAATTCAATTAATGGCAGGCCAATTAATGGCAAGTTCCTCCTGTCCATATGTTTTTTGCATTTCTCACGCTCGCCCTTCCCACCCCAACTCTACAGTGTAACACTCAGTGTGCACAATGGAAGTTTGCTCCATCTCCCAGGAGACAGTGGAGTTCACATTGAATGCTTTGGCCCATTGCTGCTCCTCACAGTTGCATGTCACCAAAACATAGGATATTTTCTTCTTCAGAATCATATGACTATCTTCGCTGAGAACCTACTCTTCTCTGGCCTGTTTTTTAACTACCACCCAACACAACAGGTGCTGAAAATCTGTAGACCCTTACCACATACTTCTTGCTTGATGGAAGCAAAATTTCTAGGCAAAGGAGAAGACAGAATAGACTATCAGTCCCTTGGAAATCCCTGCTACCTCATTATTCTAAGAGTCTCTCATTGTTTGCCAATCCAACAGCATCCCTAGCTTTTTGTACATTTCATCCATATGTTTCAGATGCACGTATGTTTAAATTACTAAAAGGCAGATTTAGAAAAGCAGCCCATTGTCAAAGATCCCTTAGGATCCATCTTCTTTAACTACGAACCAGATGTCTCATTTTCCCAGTAGGAAATAGGCTTTGAACTTGCAAAGTTCACATTCTGTTTTCCACTCATCTCAACACAGTGAGAGGATTTGCAAATTGGTCAAGTGAGCCTCCTCTATCCCGGAGCAATGGAGCATGGTTTGCATTGTGTGGGCTGTCACTGGAGTTGGGCTCTGAGTCAGGAAATCTATGTTCTGCTTCAAATTCCTCTACACATTCAGGATGACCTCTGGGAAGTCACAAGTTTTGGGGGCCTTTGTTTCATCATCAGATCAAAGAATCATGCCTTGACTACGATGTCAGATGACAGAAAAGAGGTGTGGAAGATGTTTTTAGCTTGCTGACAGAAAGATAACCACATAACCCCCCCAAAGGCATGCTATCACAGCAGATTTTCTAAAAGATTTATTGATTTATTTATTGATTTATTTATTGATTTATCTATTTAAGTAATCTTTACACCCAATGTGGGGACCAAACTCATGAGTCCTGTGATCAAGAGTTGCACGCTTCACCAACTGAGCCAGGTGCCCCTAGATTTTTTTTTTTTTTTTTTGTAAAGTGAGCCTGCTTAAATGTGATTGTGTCCCTTGCATTCATATAGATTCCTATGGTATTAGAAGGATCTGGAAGGAAACCATCTATCCCAGTTGTCCCTCTGGCCAATAAACTTTTTAGCAGCATTTTAATAGACAGACACAAGCTTGAATGCTACCTGCCCAAAGAGTTTACTACTACTTGAGCGGCCCTTTTCTTTGTTGAACCACTTTTGCCATTAGCACCGTCTTTCTTAAATTCAGCTGGGACCCACCCGCATCTATGAGACTTTCTGCCTATAGCTCTTGATTCTTTCCTCTGGACTAAAAAAGTTCAAGTTTGTACTTTCTTCCACAAGATGGCTCTTCAGGTATTTGAAGACCGCTCTCATCATGTCTCTCCTTCTGCAGAGAAAAGTTATTTTCCTTAGCATCAAATTCTACCCCCGTCCCAGAAACTTGCTGAGATGATAATGGTATGGTAAGACTCAGGGACCTTGGGCATACCCCCGGATATCCCCCTAGACGAGCTCAGGAATCTCATCCAAACAATACCATGTATACCGCCTGAGCCAAGGGGACCAGAATGTGAGACACACAGCAGACCCCCCTTGAGCCATTTCTCATGTACCCTGAAGGGCCAAGAGGGCTCTGTTTTGACAATCCTGTTTGAACCCTGTGGATTCTTGGGAGGTCCTGAAATTTGTCTGAGGAGAAATTGTTAATAGCAGACATTAAACAAAGCAAAAGCTAAACTGATAACCAAATGATGGCCAATCTCTTTTATGCAAATGCAGGGATAGATATTTGTTGAGCACCTGCAAGGCTCAACATTTTGTAAATGAAGACACCAAGGCATAGAGAGGTTAAGGTGACTTTTCGCAAGTCAAAGACCAAGAACTTGGAAACTGCTTGCAAGAACCCCATCTGTTCCACTAAGCCAAGCTACCTCCCTTTTCATGTGGGAGGTCAGGAAACATCTTTTCCTAATTCAATCCTTCTTCCTGTAGGTGATCTGAGGTGGTTTGGCTCTGTAGAAGCACTGGATGCACCTCTGCCCTCCTGAGCCCCAGGACAAACTTCTGGATCTTTCCAGTAACCTGCCCCTGCATCACCCATGTCAGTAATGGCTCTGCTGAGACAGGAGGTGTCAGCAAGGGCTGGAAAGCTTTACTTATATCCTAACCCAAACAAACAAACTCATAGGGACCAGAATCTCTTGGGAGGGTGTGGGCATGAACCAAAACTTTAAAAGCCATTGATGAAGTTCAGGGCTCACATAGGTCCTTGCACTCAAAAAGGCCCAGCACTAGTTTTAATGTTCCACTACCACCACTTTAAAATTCTTGAAAAAAAATTTTTTTTTTAAGATTGATTGATTGATTTTAGAGAGAGAGTGTGCATGGTGTAAATAGTCCCACCACAGCTGATTTCCAGCTACCACTGTGAGGTCCCCAAACCCACAGTTGGGAAGAGATGTTTCCAGCTGGCTCTCCCGAGCTGGCATGAGCTGTGACATAGCTCGAATGTCAAATGAATGAATGAACGAGTGACTCTAAGAATACATGGATGTTTCTGTAACTCAGGATCCATAACTCTAAACAGCTATTCTTATGAGTAACCCTATTCATAAACACTTCTTCATTTCTTGGCCTATTTCCCGATCCAACAACAATCACAACCACAAAACATGTCTGAAAATCGTGAAGGTTTCTGGGTTGTAGAGATGTCAGAGATGGACACTACTTTGGGGTCCAGAAGGGATTTGAGTGCAAAGGTTAAAGGACAAATTAATTTATAAAATCCTCATTCTCTGATAGCATAACCACAATAGATTCTTGCATAGCAAATTGTTTCCTGGCGGCCGTCGCTCGCCAACGCCAGCGCTGCCTCTAGCTTGCCGAGCTCCAGCCCAAGGAGAAGGGGGGTAAGTAAGGGAGTTTCTGTACCATGGCTTGTACAAAGCAGACTGCCCGCAAATCGACGGGTGCTAAAGCACCGAGGAAGCACCTGGCTACAAAAGCCGCTCGCAAGAGTGCGCCCTCTACTGGAGGGGTGAAGAAACATCATCGTTACAGGCCTGGTACTGTGGCACTCCGTGAAGTAAGACGTTATCAGAAGTCCACCGAACTTCTGATCCGCGAACTTCCTTTCCAGCGTCTGGTGCGAGAAATTGCTCAGGACTTCAAAACAGATCTGCGCTTCCAGAGCGCGCCTATTGGTGCTTTGCAGGAGGCAAGCGAGGCCTAGCTGGTGGGCCTCCTTGAAGACACCAACCTGTGTGCTATCCATGCCAAACGTGTCACAATTATGCCAAAAGACATCCAGCTAGCGCGCCGCATACGTGGAGAACGTGCTTAAGAATCCGCTATGATGGAAAACATTTCATTCTTTAAAAAAAAAAAAAATTTCTCTTCTTCCTGTTATTGGTAGTTCTGAACGTTAGATATTTTTTTTCCATGGGGTCAAAAGGTACCTAAGTATGTGATTGCAAGTGGAAAAATAGGGGACAGAAATCAGGTATTGGCAGGTTTTCCATTGTCATTTGTGTGTGAATTTTTAATATAAATGCGGGGACATAAAGCATTAATGCAAGTCAAAATGTTTCAGTGAACACGTTTCAGCAGTTCAACTTTATAACAATTATAAATAAACCTGTTAAATTTTTCTGGACAATGCCAGCATTTGGATTTTTTTAAAACAAGTAAATTTCTTATTGACGGCAACTAAATGGTGTTTGTAGCATTTTTATCATACAGTAGATCCATCCATTCGCTGTACTTTTCTAACTGAGTTGTCCTACATGCAAGTACATGTTTTTAATGTTGTCTGTCTTCTGTGCTGTTCCTGTAAGTTTGCTATTAAAATACATTAAACTAAAAAAAAAAATTGTTTCCTGGCTTTCACCTCATGGTTCTGAAGGCGTTCACACATTAGCACTGAATTCACACCACTTGTACTTGGTGGCTGAGGGACATTTTCCAATAATAAATCATTCATATTATTCTTAAATCTGTGAATATGTAGGTCTAGATACAATGTGTGTAGGGTGATTCCAACGGGCATTGAATACTAGAATTGCAGATAGTTTTCTTTCTATAAACATACGTAGTAAGATTGAACCAAAGGACAACTGAGCTCTAGTAAAATAACTTAAATATTATTTAATTGTTATTATTATTGATTTAATTTAGTTTAAAGTTTTAATACTATTTGTCATTTGTAGTTTGCCTTTTTAAAAATTTTGAGTACTTTAGAAAAATAACTTTTTTGAAAGCAGGAAAATATTTTAAAGAATTTGTACATGTATTTTATTTTTTGATTAAAATGTGTTTAAATTTTATATATTTAATACAATTACATTTTATTTTTTAATCCTTTGGCAGGGGTTGGCAAACTATGACCCACAGGCAAACCGCCTATTTTTGTAAATAAAGTTTTTTAAAAGACTTTATTTATTTATTTACTTATTTATTTGAGAGTGTAAGTGAGACAGAGAGAGAGAGAGAGAGAACATGAGTGGGGGGCAAGGGGCAGAGAGAGAAGCAGACTCCTTGATGATCGGGGAGACCGACATGGGAACCCTGGGATCATGACCTGAGCTGAAGTCAGATGCTTAACCGACTGAGCCACCCGGGCGCCCCAGTGAAGTTTTATTACAACACAACCACACACACACACACACCCCTTTTTTTTTTTTGCATATTGTCTATCAGAACATTGGGCTACAATGGCAGTTGAGTAGTTAAGATAGACCTTACAGTCTGCAAAGCCTCACATTTTTATTATCTGGCCCTTAACAGAAAAATTTTGCTGACACCTGCTTTTTTTTTTAAGTTTTATTTTTATTTAAGTAATCTCTACACCCTACATGGGGTTGGAAATTACGACCCTGAAATCAAGAATCGCATGGTCTTCTGATGGAGCCAGCCAGGTGCCCTGGCTGATCCCTACTTTAGTTCATAACTGACAATTCCACAAGTTATTTGAAGGATCTTGATTATAATAACATATAATACAAACGGATTTCACTGTAATAAAAGCAAGAAAAATAAGTTTTATGGAATAAATACAAGATAAAATTCCCAATCATGTATGTCCTTATTATTCATCTAAATATTGTTGGCCCATCAAAAGAATAACCAGGGGCGCCTGGCTGACTCAGTTGGTAGAGCATGCGACTCTCGATCTCAGGGTCATGAGTTTCAGCCCCACCTTGGGAGTGGAGCCTACTTAAAAAAAAAAGAGAAGAATATCCAGACATGCATAATCACAATTAAATTTAGTCGTTGAATTTTTGCTGACTTTCAAAAGTATAAAAAAATCACTTGATACACATTCATTGATTTTGTTGTTATAAAGGTATAGTTGTCAAAGTAAGAGACGGAACATAGAATATATTTTATTTTTTTATTTTTATTTTTTTTAAAGATTTTATTTATTTATTCTTGAGAAAGGGGGGGGGGGGAGAGAGAGAGAGAGAGAAAGAGAGAGAGAGAGAAAGAAGCAGAGGGAGGAGAAGCAGGCTCCCAAGGAGCAGGGAGCCCGATGCGGGACTCGATCCCAGGACCTCGGGATCATGACCTGAGCCAAAGGCAGATGCCCAACCATCTGAGCCACCCAGGCGCCCAGAATATATTTTAATAATTTGTTGCCTTGACTTATGATTTTTAATTATTAGGCGTATGGTATAGGGGCCTCTGTTAGTACTCTTGCTCTGGGTCCCTCAAATGTTAGGGGGTGCAAGGAGAGGCTTGCTGAGGGTGTCAACAATTGGCTGTCAGGAGCCAGTTTTTAGCCAACTGGGGTCTTGTGCTCTGAGCAGTCTCTGAGAAATTTTGCCAATGCCTGATGAGATTAGCAGAGCCTACCTCCCTGCCGTCACCGCAGGGCATTGACACAGAACCCGGTACAGCAGCTGCTATGGATTGAGTGGTGTCCCCTCAAAATTCATATATTGCAGCCCTAACCCCCAATGTGGTTGGATTTGGAGACAGGCCTTTCAGGAGGTCAAGAGGCTAAGTGAGGCTGTAATGATGGGGTTCTAATCCTGTAGGACTATGGTCTTGTAAGAAAAGAAATCTCTCTCTCTCTCTCTCTCTCTCTCTCTCTCTCTTTCTCCTTCTCTCCCTCCCTGCCTCTCTCCTCCCCACCTCCTGCCTTGTAAGGACATAGTGAGAAGGTAGCCATCTGCAAGATGGGAAGAGAGCTATCGCCAGAAATCAATCTTGCCAGAGCCTGGATCCTGAACTTTCCAACTCCAGAACTGTGAGAAAATAAATTTCTGTTGTTTAAGCCCCTCCCCCCACCAGTCTATGTTATGCTCTTACACCGCGAGAGCAGAGCCACGGGGGGAAGGTGTGGAAGAGCGGAGAAGCAAGCCTGAGGAGGGAGACCCTGCACAGCCTGGTCATTAGCCCACTTGGTGAGTGGGGGGCAATTGCATCTAGAGGTGGGAGGGAGAGGCTGACATTGAGGCTCTGCTACTTCTAGGCTTTGTCTACTCCCTCTAGTTCTCTTTCAAATTGGCAACGTAGGTAGCCTCCAGAGTGAGGTGTAGATTGTGGCCTTAGTCTACTGATTGTCCCACAGCCCGACAAATAAATGCTATTGTATGTTATTAACTCCTTTTCTTCTTCATCTCCAAGCCATTCCTCCAGGAAGCCTTAGGGCAGGTATTTGGGCAGAGAGAGGAAAACAGATTCCTCCACAGCGAGTTTGTTGACCAGAAGATGAAGAAATAATCCTTGCAGGAGCCCAGATCCAGCTTTTCGCTGTGGGACAATGGCTGGGAAGAAATGATAGATGGATGGCCCTACGGGGGCAAACGCATCTGCTTCTCATCAGTTCCCCTTTGGGTGGCTGGAGGCTCCTGGCTCGCCATCAGGGCATGTCTACCCAGCAACCATTTGTGGCCTAGAAGCAAGATGAGTATGTTTGATTATTTTCAAAGCAGAAGGAGAGAGCAGTGGTGGAGCCTAATTCGTGGTTGCGGTGGGAAGAAACTGGGTCAGAATCTCGGTGGGGAGACCTTGGTTCCCTGAGAGGAGAAGTATGGCTGGGGGTGGGGGCAGCACAGGGAGCTATTGTTTTCTTCATGCACAGTCTCTCGAAGAAACATCTTTCCAACCACAAGTTGACCTGTCTGCAGTTAAAACCTTGAGAATGAAACACTAGAGTATTCCATGTGAAAGCAGGACCGTGATACCCATAAGACAGGGAAGCCAGGTAATCACAATGAACAATGAGCTACCAGTGGACAATAAGATGGCTATGATTAAACACACGAGGTAAACAGAAAATAACAAGTGTTGGCGAGGATGTGGTGAACCCTTACTGGCGGCATGAATATAAACTGATTAGCTGCTCTGGAAAACAGTCGGGTGGTTCCTCAAAAAGTTAAGATTAGAATTACCATATGATCCAGCAGTTCCACTTCTGGGTATGTAGCCAAGAGAACCAAAAGCTGGGACTCAAACAGGTATTCGTACAGGCATGTTCACAACAGCATTACTCACAAGAGCCAAAACATGGAAGCGGCCCAAGTGGCCATCAACAGATGAACGGATAAATGAAATGTGCTCTAGGCATACAATGGATTGTTATTCAGCCTTAAAAAGGAAGAAAATTCTGATATACACTAAAACATGGATGAACCTTGAAGCTATTATGTTAAAATAAACCAGTGACGAAAGGACAAATACTATAGGATTCTGCTTATATGAGGTACAGAGAGGAGTGGATTTCATAGAGATGGAAAGTAGCATGGTGGTTGCCAGGAGCTGAGGGGAATGGGAATGGGGAGTGGGCACCAAGTTCCCGTTTTGCAAGATGGAGAACGTTCTGTGAATGGATGACGGCTTTTGTTGCACAACAATGTGAATGTACTTAATGTCTCTGAGCTTAAAAAATATTTAATATTATTAATGATATTTAATATTAAAAGTATCTTAAAATAATTAAAATGGGAAATTTTATGTTCTATATCTTTCACCATGATTTTCTCAAATTAAAGGAGAAAAAGAGAGGGCAGGCAGAGGGAGGTACCTTTTTCCCATGCCATGCCATTCCTCGGCTGGCTTCTCTGGATGTCAGAACCTGCCCAAATCACTGAGTTGGACCCTGACTACAGTCACCTGTGGAGCCTTTAAAAATAACAAAGGTTATGAAATCAGAATTTCTGGATTCTGGGTCCCTGGGCATGGATGTTTTTTGGTCTTTTCTTTTTTTTTTTTAAGATTTTATTTATTTATTTGAGAGAGAGAGAGAATGAGAGATACAGAGCACGAGAAGGAAGAGGGTCAGAGGGAGAAGCAGACTCCCCGCTGAGCGGGGAACCCGATGCGGGACTCGATCCCGGGACTCCAGGATCATGACCTGAGCCGAAGGCAGTCGCTTAACCAACTGAGCCACCCAGGCGCCCGGTCTTTTCTTTTTAAGTAGGCTCTGCCGGGGAGCCCAACATGGGGCTTGAACTCATGTGTAAAATACCCATGACATAAAGGTTACCATTTGAAACCATTTTATTTTTTTTTTTAAGATTTTATTTATTTATTTGACAGAGAGAGAGAAAAAGCACAAGCAGGGGGAGCTACAGGCAGAGGGAGAGGGAGAAGCAGGCTCCCCGCTGAGCAGGGAGCCTGATGTGGGGCTCGATCCCAGGACCCCAGGATCATGACCTGAGCCAAAGGCAAGCACTTAACCCACTGAGCGACCCAGGCACCCCTAAACCATTTTAAAGTACAATTTAACCACACAGAGTACGTTTGTGATGTGTGAAGCTATACACCACCACCTAGTTCCAGAACTTTTCCATTATCTCAGAAGCAGACCAGACACCCATTAGAAGCTACTCCCCATTCACCCCTCCCCCGGTCTTCGGCAACCCCCATTCTACTTTCTGTCTCTGTCAAATTTGCCTATGCTAGATATTTCATATATGTGGAATCATAGAATATGTGTCTTTTGTGTCTGGCTTATTTCACTCAGCACGTTTCCAAGGCTTGTCCATATCGTGGCATGGATCACTACTTCGTTCTTTTTTATGGCATCATCATATTCCGTTGTGTGGCTAGACCACATTTTGTTTATCCATTCATCTGCTGACGGACACTTGGGTTGCTTCCACTTTTTGGCTATTGGGAATAATATCGCCATGAACATGGACGTGCAAGTCTCTGTTCAAGTCTCTGCTTCCAATTCTCTTGGGTATATACCTCAGGGGCGAGTGGCTGGCCCACAGAGCAACTCTACAGCAAACGTTTTGAAGGTCCACCATTTTACCTTCTCACCAGCAACGTAGGAGGGGTCTAAGGGATGGCCGCAATTCATCCTAGGAGGAGAGAGGACACTGCCAATGTCCCTTGTCTTTAGAGAAGGCACTGGCTGGTACTGGCTGGTACTTATTCTTGAGCCACTTCTCCTTGGGTCCTGTCTTTATACTTTTTAAAATCGCGTTGAGAAATAAATCCCCTCCTCTTTTGAAACTAAGTCTTACTGTGGCAGTCCAACCTTGGAAGTCTTTCAATCCCTAAAAGAGCTTTGAGGAACCCCAAGGCACTGAGAAGGCTGCTTGGCACCTCCTGGGGTCCTGTCACAGAGCTCCACTTGCCCTCAAGGAGAGGGCGGGTGCTCCCCTGGTGTTCAGCCCTTAGCGCAGCCTCCCTTTGGCACTGGCGCCATGTGCATCTGAGTGAGCAGTCTCCAGAGGCCTGGAGTGAAGCCTTCCCAGCCAAGCAGGGAGGCTGCCTCAGATAGTACCTCCTCCTGCCTTCTGGCCTCCTAATATGCTTCGCATTAAAATACCCATTTTGGCTTTGCCTTTGAGTCAGTTCTCAGGGGAGCAATAAAAGATGAGCTGTTAACATATGGCCCATGGAAATGTTGAGGATGGAGAAATGACTATAATTCACTCAATTTAGGCCTTTTCGGCACTTTTCCCACACACCAGCATTGCCTGCGGTGATAAGCATCCTAATCCCTTCCCTCTCTTGGTCTCAGTTTCCCTATCTACTAAAACAAGCAGGGACTCTCCAAGAAGCACGTCCAACTCTAAACGCTGCATGATTAACATGCAGACAGAGCCTGGCTCTAACAAACTCCGGGCATCCGCTCGGTGCGGTAGGGTGGTAGGCAATACTTTGGGAGATATTTTCTTTCCCTGGGTGAAATGGTATGAAATCAATTTCTTTTATAATGATACCAGTCTCAAACCCTCCAAAATAGAGCTCCACCCTTGGATCTGTTGTAGGATAAGGTTTTATTTGCAGAATTTTAGTGTGACCTTTTCTGAGGCAGAACATTGTGTTGGGGGGTGGGGTGGGGGAGTGGTAAATGGGGGTGGGAAATGCTGGATTGTGATTAACCAGATAATGAACCCCGTCTGCTTTTAATCAGCCCCTTCCTGTTCTCCCAGACCTCTAAACTTTTAATATTAATGGAAACAGATTTGAATTCTGGAAAGAGCTATTCTGGAAAATAATTGGATATTTACTGGGTGAAAAGTGAAATTGTGCAGGCATTTCATAGGGTTTGGTATTTGACAGGTGCCATTTTTCTTTCCAATGTCTTGCATACCTCTGTTTTATAAACCAATATGGATAGTGGCATAAAAAGATTACAGGTTACATGGTGGTGAGGCCTGGGAATATGTTCAAGGGGTTGGGGGTTGGTGGGCAGAGAGAGAGAACTTCAACTGGGGATAAAGTTGAAGTGCTGGAATTTGTAGGGGAGAATTATTGGAAGGCAAAGAACGATGGGTCTTTAAAAGAAATAGAGCCGTGTTCATAAATGGGGATTGTGCCGAGAGAGAGAGAGAGAGAGAGAGAGAGAGAGAGAGAGATGTTACCTATGGAACTTACCTCTGGAAGTCTGACTCCATCTAGGAAAGTAATGACTCCCTTGGTTTCCAAAAGGACTTTGTAGTTACATGAAGTAGGAAGGCACTAGAAGGGAGCGGGGAACTTTTATTGAAACAAAGGGCAGACCTCTCCAGGGTTTTAGGCAAGCAGAACAAGCTCTAGGCAGATCTGCTAAGAAGTGAAGAAGGAGGGCTGCCCCAGTGGGTTGACCCAGCCCCCTTGGGTTCTTTGCAAAGAACTTCAATTACTACTGCTGGAAGCATCACCACCCCCACGTGTTTCTCCTTCAACAGTCTGGCCCTAGTGTGGACAAAGCACTTCTTTAAAGAATTCCCCTAGATGCAGTTGGATCAGGCAGATATGTTTACGAATTATTTTGCTCTCCACGAAGGAGAGAACCCAAAGGGATACTTCACAGAGAGTACAAGCAGGCTTCCTGCGTCGATATTTTCCTGATACTGCCATAATTTACTTGTAGTCTCAGATAACTGGGACTTTACCAGAATCTTAGCTGCTTTTTGGTCCTACTGGCTCCCTGATAGTCTCCACAGGGTGGTCGCCATCTTATTTCCCACACGGAGAGTGGGAGCACCTGGTCATCTTTTCCTTTCCAGGCTTGTTTTCACAGCCTTATTTTTTTTCTCCCTCAAATTGCTGGTTCTGGTTTTCAAGCTGTAGGATGTTCCTCATTTTCCAGCGATTGGCAGGATGAGGTGTGTCTTTCATCTGTGGGTGCAATGTTGGTCATAGGCAAGGCTGGGCAGGAAAGTCTGGATGGCTCAGTGCACATTGAGCCACTGCTTGGAGAACAATGGAGCCTTACACCCACTGATGAAGTAGCATATTTAGGTTTTAAGGGAGTCAGAATTACTTTGCAGGACTTTATTCATGTCCTTTAGGGAGGACACTATAGGAGGCTTAGGGGAGTATCCCAATCATAAAAAAGGCTTTCTTCCGTGAAGGAGTCTTGGATGGCCATATGTGTCATTCAGTCTTTTCAAATATTTTTAGGTGATTAGTTGGAGCAAAAGATGAAATGTTTTAGCTTCTGCAAATTCATGAAGAATACGGTGCATTTTCAGCTTATCCTGGAAACTAGGTCTTTTAGACCACTATTCTTGCAGATGTGGAAATTGAGGCCAATATAGAGGAAAGAACTTGTCAAAGTCACTCCGTAAATCACCAAGAGTCAGGACTAGCCTCCAGGCGGCTTGAGCATGAGGGCAGTGCACTGCCAAGTAATGAACTTTGGGGGACCAAATTAAGGCAATAGAATTAAGCTATTGGCTTAACACAGAGATCAAACCCAGGACCAAGGACATCAAAATATTGCTTTCAAATCTATGATTCTAAAGGGACCCGACTGGTACAGGAACCCTGAGCAAGAAAAGCTCTTTTCATTCCTATTTCGGTCTCATCACCTAGTCTCCCCCAGTTATAGCCAAAAGCTAGTCCCTGCTGGAAAATTTCTGTTATTTTCTCCTCCAATTGTTGCTTCCACTCCTCTAAACTTATACCGGACACTGTGTTCATTCCATAAAATTCACAGAAGGTATGTCTGGAGTGAATTGGGCTGGGGTTGAAAAGGAGAGGACAGAGAGGGAGAGGCTGGGTTTCCTTGAATCCACGGGCCAAGCTCAACCCAGCCAAATGCAACAGCTTGGGCTATATTTTCCGTGTGCTCATCTTCAATACACTATCCAGAGAGACCTGATGTT
Source organism: Callorhinus ursinus (assembly GCF_003265705.2). NCBI lineage: Eukaryota > Metazoa > Chordata > Mammalia > Carnivora > Otariidae > Callorhinus > Callorhinus ursinus. The sequence continues at coordinate 1,904,101 of NW_027397095.1, forward strand.
GACCAGATCCTCTCCAAGGACCACCTCCCCTAGTCTGCAACTTTCTCACTCTGCCAAAACCCAGCTGAAGAAACCACTGCCCATTTTTAGTTGGAATAATAATACAGTTTATCTATGTGCCAATGATTCGCTTTGTGGAACATCTATGGCAACTTTTTTTATTGAGGTGAAATTCACATAGCATGACATTAACCATTTTCAGCGAACAACGCAGTGGCATTTAGTATATTCGCGATGTTGAGTAACTACTACCCTTATCTAGTTGCAGAACATTTTCATCACCCCATTCCCCTCTTTCCCTGTCCCTGGCAACCACCAATCTTCATTCTTTCTCTATTACTTTACCTATTCTGGATATTGCATATAAAATGAATAATACAATATATGATCTTTGGTGTCTGGCTTCTTTCACTGAGCATAATGTCTCTAAATTTCATCCAAGTGGTAGCATGGATCAATACTTCATTCCTTTTTATGGCCGAATAATATTTCATCATTTGGGTATTCCACAGTGTGTTTATTCAGTCATTCATTGACGGGCCTTTGGGCTATTTCCACCTTTGGCTATTGTAAATAGTGCTCTTATGAATATGTGTGTACATGTATTTGCTTCAGTAGCTGTTTTCAATTCTTTGAGGTATATATCTAGGAGTGGAATGGCTGGGTCATGTGGTGATTCTAGATTTAACTTTTTGAAGTACCATATGGCAAATTTTTAATATCATTCTGACTTCTCCTGACCTCTTCTCAAGCTCCTTGTCCATATTCCCTCACTCGACAGTTGGTAAATCCTCAGGGGATATTAACTGATTTTATTTTATATTTTTGAAGATTTATTTATTTGAGAAAGAGAGTGGGAGGGAGGGGCAGAGGGAGATGGAGAGAGAGAGAGAATCAGAGAATCTCAAGCAGACTCCCCACTGAATGCAGAGCCTGACATGGGGCTCCATCTCATGACCCTGATATCGTGACCTGAGCCGAAATCAAGTCAGGTGCTTAACTAACTGAGCCACCCAGGCAACCCTTAACTAATTTTAAAATTAGTCTATTTAGTCTAAAATTAGTCAACTATAACTTTTCAGGTAAGTTTTACTGCAAATTCATCATTAAATGCTTTCAAAACCAAACAGGAAATTCTCTTTGGATAGACTAGCATCACCTACTAGAACTTTTTGCACTGACCAGTATGGTAGCCATTAGGCACATGTAACTGTTGAGCATTTGAAATGTGGCTGGTGAAACTGAAGAAATTAATTTTGAATTTAATTTTATTCTTGTTATTTTTTCCTAAGAATCAAATTTAAATAGCCACCTGTGGCTAGTGGCTACCATAATTATGCTACAGCATCCCCAATCTTTTTCAACAGAATAAAAACGGAAGCTATTCCCAAATAACATCTATTTCTCACATTGCTGAAACATGATGGATGTGTTTGGACATGATGAAAAATAAATTTACTTTAGCATAAATTTACTTAGCATAAATACCCAATGCTGGTAAAGGTAGCACAAAAATAGTATTTTTAAACAGTGCGGGTGGTGGTATAAAATTTTTTCAACAAACATTCATTCGTGCCCGCATTCATTTATTTATATGATTCGATAAATGTTTTAGTTGAATGCTTCTTATGTGCCAGGCAGTGTGCTATGTGCTGAGGACACAGAGACCAAGACATGATCCCTCCCCTCAAAAGTGCACCATCAAGTAGTCAGGTAACTACAAAATAACAATACAATGTAATGATAATGATTTTCATTTTTTTAAAAAGATTTATATATTTATTTGAGAGAGAGAGTGTGTGCACGTGGTGGGTAGGGGCAGAGGGAGAGAATCCCAAGCAGACTCCCCGCTGAGTGTGGAGCCCAACGTGGGGCTTGACGCGGGGCTCGATCCCACAACCCATGAGATTATGACCCATGAGATCACCACCCAAATGGAAACCAAGAGTCTGACTTAACCAACTCAGCCGTCCAGGTGCCCTGATAATGGTTTTCATTTCTTAAGCACTAGGTCCATGCTAAGGACTTTGTGTACATTATTTCATTTAATCCTTGCAATAACCTTTTGAGTCAGCCTCATTTCACAGACAAGGAGGCTGTGGCTTAGAGAAGTTAAAGAAGTCGATTCATGTTGCACTGTGAATGCCATAACTGAGGTCTAGACAAGATTCACTTCTTGCACAAATAAGGGAGTAATTCACTATGCATGGAGTGTAGGTAGGAGTAGAAGGAGGGAAACTGAGCTGAATTTTGAAGAATGAGCAAGAGATATACCTAACAACGATCCATTTGGTTCTGTGGCTTTGAAATTTTTTCACATAATTGACTCAGCGACTCCACCTAAGAGAATTGATCTCGAGGAAGTATCCAAAAGTAAGGGGAAAAACCCTACATGAATGAGGGTGTTCATATGTCTGTTATTTATAATACTGAACAGTTGGAAACAACCTGCAGGCTTAACAACAGGGGAGTGGTTAAATGAATTATGGTCCCACTACTCTACGGAATATTAATGCAACCCATGACAAAACTTGAAACGATAATTAAAAAGACTAAGGAGCAATACCAAAAATATGCATTGTATGATGTCAAGTGATAAAAGCAAAATCCCACATTGTATATTCACTACGAAGGCAATTACGGAGAACATGATTACATATGGACTGGGCTACAAAGGACCTACCCACGTGCCCAAAGAGCGGCATTCAGGCCGTGGCATCCAGGGTAAGAGTTTATTTTTTTGTTGTTTCCAATTTTTATGCAATATTATTTTATCTTTTACTATAAAATAAGTGGAAATTATAAAAGACGACATCTAGCCTTTTTCCCTGGCTTTAATGTGACTTTCACTTGTTCCAAATAGTCATTTTCACTGGAAAATGTGAGATTCCTTTTAAAATGAATCAAATATGGAAAATATTGTGTGGTCCATTTTGTCTTAGCCAACTCAGAATTGGTCTCTGGGTAATGAAAGTAAGTTGAGAACTATTTTCTTTGCACATGTTTGAGTGGTCTTGATTTCATTGTGATGTGCAGCAGAAATCACATTGCTGTCAAATATTGGCTGGTGTTTATGAGGCCGTGGATTTGGAATAAGAGAACTTGGGAGTGACAGTCATTCCATTTTTTAAAGTGTCTTTCTCCTGGGACCAAACTCGGGCTCTGAGTGTATTTCTTTTTCATTTATGTGATGACATTAATATAAATCCAAGTCTTGATGTTGATAATGAGCTGCTGTTGATGGACCAACATGGAAGGGAGAAGGAGGTGTTTGTTTTTCTTAAGTTGTTGGGATGATATAACCATACAAATGCAACCACAATAATGCTGTCCCCTTGGTGCAATCTGGGGTGAGGCTTTGAGGCACGATCCCGTTTCCTGTGGGACTGTCTCAAGCCTGAGATAAGCAGTACAGAGGTCGCATTTTTGGTCAGGGTTTATTTCTCATCGACAAGAAAAGGTCAGCTATGAGACTTGGCATGATGTAGAGGGCAAGAGTCACACAGACCAAGCCTCAAATCCTGGCACCCCTATTTGCTGGCTGTATGACCTTGGGCCAGTTACTTGACCTTTCTTTGCCTCAGTCTTCTCATCTGTAAAATGGGAACAGTAATAGAGCCTACCTAATAGGTTTGTTTTCAATATTAACTGAGATAATACATAGTGCTTAGCCTAGTATCTGACACGGTGATAGCTTAATAAGTGGTAAGTGCTGGGGCGCCTGGCTGGCTGAGTCGGTGGAGCACGTGCTTCTTGATCTTGGGGTTGTGAGTTCGAGCGCCACCCTGGGTGTAGAGATGACTTAAAAATAAAATCTTAAAAAAAAAAATGGTAAGGGCTATTACTAGCATGTACGAGATACCATGCTAAGGAATAGGTTGTTTACTTGTCTTTTTCTTCTATTACATTATACATTACTTGAGGACAGGAGCTATGTGTGACTTGTTCACCATTGTAGCCCTAGTCCCTAGCACATGGTTTGGGACACAGCAGTTGCTCAAGAAACATTTGTGGAGGGGTGTTTGGGTGGCTCAGTCAGCTGGGTATCTGCCTTAGGGTTGGGTCATGATCCCAGGACCCTGGGATCGAGCCCCGCATCGGTCTCCCTGCTCGACGGGGAGTCTGCCTCTCCCTCTCCATCTGCCTCTCCCACGGCTCATGCTCTCTCTCTCTCTCTCAAACAAATCAATAAATCTTAAAAAAAGAAAAGAAGTATTTGTGGATAGTCTGTATTCTTTTATGAGATGATTAGTCAGCTGTAGCCACAAGAGGAGGCCCAGGAGAGGCTCAGGAACACAAAATCTATTATACCTACAGGGGCTAGAGAGGGAGGCACCAGGTGGTCAAGGGGCAGGAGACAGCAGCAAGGGGAAGGTGTAGGCCGTGGCCTTTCTTGTGTTCCAAGGCAGGGCAAGGTGAACAGTTTCAGCTTGTCTGACTGATGTCCGTGAGCTTTGGGCTACAGGGGTGGGCACTGGTTGTCTGGCCCCTGGCCCTGGGATGATTAAGGCAGAGGAATATTGTCGCCTGGGGTGCAGGGCCCAGACAGAGGAGATATGGCTTTGGATTGGTTCGTTTGCATATCAAAGGCATGCTCCTGGTTAGGGCCTTGGCTATTTCTAAGAACTGGCTACTCCAGAAGGGGCAGTCTCTCCCCAGCCAGAAGTGTTTTCTAAAATGTGAAAACATTATAATATATAAACAAAAATATTTTTATTTTGAACATTGGAATGAATTTGATGACTTCCTAGTGCTTTTTGGAAAAAAGGAAGCATGAGATGTGGTCCCTGCCCTTCAGGAGTTTACAGGCATTGTGGATAGGGGCAGGAATGGGACGGGGAGATGTGGCTAGGCATTTGGGGGTTTGAGGGAACAGGCGCTCAATTCCAAACCAGAAAACCAGGTCTTTTTTTTTTTTTAAGTAAGCTTTAGGCCCAGCGTGGAGGGCTCGAACTCATGACCCTGAGATCAACAGCTTCACGCTCTACCAACTGAGCCAGCCAGGCACCCCTGGGAAACTGTGTCTTGAGTACTAGTTCTCCTTCCTAGCTCTGTGGCCTTTGGAATGCCAATTAATCTTTCTGAGCCTCAGTTTCTTCCACCCTAAAACGGGAAGAAGAAGAAGAATTTCAAAGCTCACAAAGTGTTATGAATTTATGTGACAAATGTATATGAATGTGCTTTGTGAACTGAAAAGCAGTATATATAACTAAAGACGTGTTATTATCCTAAATAACAGCAGTGCAATGCTGGGAATGGTAAGTTTCAGATAGGTGGACCTTACTCTCTCTGAGGGATATAGCAGGTCGGAAAGGAAAAAGACCCCAGCCCCGGTGTTAGTTAGATTTACCATTATTATATTGGCTTGTCAGTTAAAAAAATGATATTCATGATTCTTCACCCTTTACGCATAGACGATAAGCCCTAGGAAATGATTTGCATTTTATCATGTCTAATCTCTGCTTAAATTGTTTCTAAGATTGAGGTAATTGACTGGGAACTCCCGAGATTGACAAATTTTTTCTTCTGCTGCAATAATGAATGATATCAAAGCCAGTTTGGAAGTGTGGTATTGCAATTAAAGTTTGGAGGTTTTGTTTTGTTTTTTTTTATTATGTCCACTTTCAAGTCCCTCCCCTTGTCCTCAGCCTCCTAAAGGACTCTTGACATTGTTTTAGCCCATGAGCTGTGGTAGAAGTACCAAACCGATTTCCCTGGAGAATGGGAGGGAGAAGTGGACGCATAGATAGGCACAGAGGGGTTCTAACGTTGATTTGGTTACTGGGCAAAGGAAAAGCCGGGAGAGAGAGAGAGAGAGAGAGAGAGAGAGATAGGGAGGTTGTCAGGGAGCAAGAACTCCTGTCCCCTCCAAGGTCCTTTTAGCTGGACTAAGAAACAAATTGACATGGGATGGATTAACAGAAAGTCCAATTTAATAGGCAGATGTATGGGGAATCCACGTAGACATGCAAATTCCAAAGGCAGGTAAGAAGAGGTCTGTATGTCATCCTGAACTCAGGAGAAGGGGGTAGGGGTCTGGTATTGCAGAGGAAAGGAATGCATTTCACAGGGCAATAAGAAGAACAGATATTGCTAATTAGATGTTTGGCCTGCCATCCAGATGGGTCACTCAGATAAAATGTATCTCTGCTAATAACCCTTATCCTGGGAAAGGTCCCCAATTTAGAGTCTTCTGTGTGGTTAAGGGAAGACAAAAGTGCCCCGTGAGTCGGCAGGGTTTCAAGAGCCTTCAGTTGAAACTAATCAGTAGAGGCCACTTCCAGGCAACAGGCTTGAGCAGTGGAGACCTGAGTGAGGAAGAACGGCCCAGAGCGGCCACCGAGCTGAATGCGCACAGGCTTTTCAGGGGACCCACCTCAGAATAGCCATAGGCCCTAGGTGACCCATGGGCTACTTCCACCTGGGCACAGGTACCAAAAAAGGAAATTCCATACGTTCCCATACCTCATCACTCCCCCCACTACCCCTGCCGCCCCCCACCACTGCCTCCTGGCAGTCCCTCCTTTCCCGTCCTGCCCACTGTTCCCTCACTATGTATTCAATACACTTCTATCTCCTTTGTTCTGCCTCGGGTGAATTCTTTCCCTGCCGGTGCTGCGGGCCTCCACCCAATCGATCGATCAATCAATCGATTGAGTCACCCCACATAATCCACATGCCAAAGTGGCACATTCTTGAGAGGGTCTGTCCTGAACCCCTACAATATCTATGCATCCATACGGTATATTCTTCCTTAAGTAAACGCTTCACATCTTCAAATCCTCTTGGTGACCTGCCCTTGCTGTTGGATTCACTAGGTTGGTGCTTTGTGTTTGGTCCAAGAGGAGTGGCTCTAATGATTCCCCAGTGCCTGGCACCACAGACTTTTAAGCTGTTGCAGCGACCATTTTTCTGACATGTTCAGAAAAGAAAACAATACAGTGGTGACATGCAAGTCAATTTCTACTTTGAGCATAATAACAGAAACTGCTTGATTCTGTGGGGCAGGAAAAATAATTTTCCCGCTACCTTTTTAGGTTCTTGGCTGAGACCCGCCCCCCTCCTTATAATAAAGGACAGATTGACAGGAGAAAACGAAAGTTTAATATCATATGTATGTCCCGTGCACATGGGGGAGACCCAGGAAATCAGAGTAACTCTCCGAAATGGCTGAAGCCATCACCTTAAAAGACATCTCCAGCTAAAGACAAAAGAAGATGTTGGGATGGGGAGTCAGTTATGGGAGGTGACTGGGAAAAGCGCAGGAAATGAGGGTATGGTTGTTAGACAGAGTTAAGTTCATGACTTCTCTATTGACAACAGTTTCTAGAGATTTAGAGTCCTCTTCCTCTTCTTGGCACAGCCGGGAAGACACCCTTACGAAGGGAGATTTCCCTTATGAACGTATCTTCCAGTTGGTTTTCAAAGCTTCATCCGTGCCTGTTTGTCCTTAAAAATGATCAGTTCAAAATAATCCTTACGCTAAAGGGACATATCCTGCGGCGGCAAATTCTGGTCCCCTTCAATTTGATTACTTTTAATTTTCCTTCCTCCTTTGATGAATTGGGCTGGGAGGCTGTGGTACTGTATGTAGTAAGACAAACACAGACTTTGGGGTCAGATAGTTTGGGGTCTGAATCCCTGCGCTACTCTTTGTTAGCTGGGGAATGTTGAGAAAGGGCCCTGACTGTCCTCCGAGCCCTAGTTTTCAGCTGAAAAGTAAGAGAAGTTTTGCGAGGACTTAATGTGATACTGAATGTAAAGCGACTGGCACACAGTAGATGTCCCAAAAATGGTAGGTGAGGAAAGTAAAAGTATGTTTTGGTTGGGTCTTCAAAAGAAAAAAAAAAATCACTGGAAAGAGAGGTAGTCTCTCTTGGGGCCTTTAGTAAGACTTTGATGGTGGCCTTGCTTATCTACGTTAATCAGCAAACACATTTACACTATGAGGAGAGTACAAGTATTCTCCCTGGTCTGACTGGGGTCTGTGTGACAATTGATGTGAAATGCTGGGGTCTGGGAGCAAACAGTCAAGAGAATTCTTGAGACGTCTTTGGTGCAAAAAGGCGGTTTTATTAAAGCCTGGGGACAGGACCTGTGGGCAGACAGAGCTGCACCGGGGTTGTGACAGGTGACTGACTATATACTTTCAAGTAGGGAGGGGGTTAGGGACAGCGGAAGTCTCTAAGGAATTTGGAAGCAAGGTTTCCAGGACCTTGAGGGGCTAGCTGCTGTTGGAATAAGGTCATTCAGGGGCACCTGGGTGGCTCATCGGTTAAGTGGCCGACTCTTGGTTTTGGCTCAGGTCATGATCTCGAGGTTGTAAGATCGAGCCCTGCGTTGGGCTCTCTGCTCAGTGTGGAGTCTGCTTCAGATTCTCTCTCCTTCTCCCTCCAGCTCACACTCTCTCTGTCTCTCTCTTTCTCCGTCTTAAATAAAATCTTAAAAAAAAAAGAATAAGGTCATTCACTACTGTCTAGTAAACCTCAGTCATGCGACCCTTCCTATGTATATCAGTGGGCCATATGCTTGGAGGATGATTGCTCATATATAACATGGGGTGGGATAGAGTTAAAGGAAGTTTCTAAAGGGATTTTCGTATGTTAAAGAAGACTTACAGGATCCTGGAGGTGGGGCTAATGTCAAGCTAAGGTTGCCTTTTGCCTCTAGCAGAGTATTAACATTGAGGCAGCTGAGTTCCTGGAGGAAGCTTACTCGGCCTGGCCCAAGGACTTGTCAATGGGCTGTAAGTCGTAAGGAAGTTTAATTTTTGCCCATATTTCTTTTGCCTTTGTTCTCCACATCAACAGTCACTTTCCTCCACATTATAAGCTAATTCAGATTTTTTGTGGAAATACATCGTTTTTAAATAATTTAAGAAAACATTTTTGTTTCCCCATCTTCTGCTCAGGTTGCTTCTTCGAGCCATTCTAAACAACACCAGCTGCTTAATTGTCCCGAAACACCAAGGTGAGAGTCGCATTTCCCTACTCACTGGAGTCCAGTGGCTCCCCAGTGCCTACCAACTTCAGAGCCTCCCAGCCTGGCAGTCAAGGCTATGTCTGGGACCTTTAGAGTTATATCCTATACTGCTCTCTCCTAAGGGGTTGCTCGACGGCTAATAGCCAAAGTGAACCTTTTGTTATTTGCTATAAGCATTCTCCTGGAAAGTGCTTTGGAGGGGAAAAAATAGAAGGAGATAGGGTTTGGGGCATGATGCCCCAAATTTGTCACTTTGGCATGTAGGTTATGTCGAGTTGAAGATGGTTAAGGTCCAACAGGCACAGAAGAGCTTTTACACCTGCACCCTTCCAGGTGGGGAGCCTGTACCAGGAAACCAGGAAGAGAGCTATTACCAAAGGTAACTTTTTTTTTTTCTTACATTAAGAAAGATTTCTCTGCTTGGCATGGCAAACATTTGTTTACCAAATATTTGCTCTTCCCATCTTCCTGTGAATTATCTTCCTCCCCTTTGAAATCCCAGGTCCTTATGCCCTTCTCCTTAGCTCGAGATGGCATAGAAACCTCAATTGCCTAACCACTGGGGAGCATCTCACGTCTTTGTGAAGTTCTTATATGTACATAATTAAATTTTTTTCCCATTAATCTGTCTTATGTCAGTTTAATTATTGGGCCAGCCAAAGAACCTAGAAGGGAAAAAGAGGAAAGTTTTCCTCCCCTACAAAGAAAAAAATGGGGAATTACTATAGGGTTTTCAGTATGTGTGTACGTAGGTATGTGTGTGTCTGTGTATGTGTATCATCCAGCCAACTTTTCTCATGCTCTAAGAGTTTGAGGGGGAGCAAAATACACCACCCCAAAAAATGTCTCCTTGGCACATTGACTATTTTAGGTTGGTTATTTTTTAAAAGGGGGGAGGGGCAGAGGGGAAGGGAGAGAGGGAATCCCGAGCGGACTCAGTGTGGAGCCTGATGCAGGGCCCTATCCCACGATCCCGAGATCAGGACTTGAGCCAAGACCAAGAGTTGGAAGCTCAACCGACTGAGCCACCTAGGCGCCCCTAAGCTGGTTATTTTTAAGAGACAGTAGACACAGGTGAAACTCTGAAAACCCAGTAAAAGTTAGCCTTTTGTACTGGACATTTACATTTATAGGGGAAATTTCCATTTCTAAGAGTGTCTCACTGTACCAGGAAGAGGGGGATGGCTCTAAATCTCTAGAAACTCTTATCCGTGGAGAAGGATAAATCAACGTGTTTGTTGATTAAATTAACATTAAATTGCATTAAACATTAAATCAACAATCTTACCCTTGTTTACTGTACTTTTTCCCTGTCGCCTCCCAAAACTGACTCTCCACCCCAACATCTTTTGTCTTTAGCCCAAGGTGGTAGTTAAGGTGACGGCTTCCGCCATTTTGGAGAGTTACTCAGATTTCCTGGGTCTCTGCCACATACACAGGAGATACACACATTATTAAACTTCTGGTTTTCTTCTGTTAACCTGTCTCATGTCAATCTAATTCTTACACCAGCCAAAGAACCTGGAGGGGAAGCAGGGAACACTTTTCTGCCCCTACAACTTCCGCTGGGAAGAGCTTCTGTAGTCAATGCCGTCACCAGTGGAACTACCATTATCCCTTCAACCTGCTTCAGTTTTTCTTGTCTCCACCCTTGGGCTCTCATTCTCTCTTCCGCTTAGGGTGTTCCACTTACTACCCTGCACCAGCCCCGTCTCCACCTCTGGGACTCCCACCCAGCCGGCAGGGCCAGGTTCAATCTCACCTCCACTTCCTGTTTCTTTGCTCTCTTCTTTGCTCTTCCTGTGCTGGACACGCAGGGTCAGTCTCCAGTCCTGTACTCCAGTGGTTTGTGTTCTTCCCTGAGCGTGGGGCTGCCAGGTAGCTGTTCTGGTGATGCCCTGAATACAGGGGCCCGGCTGAGAGGGCAAATGGGGGCCAAAGCCAGGCACCTTTTCTAATTTATACAAAGACACTTTGTGCTAACAGTTCTGCCTGATAGAGAGACAGCTTCTTGAGGACAGGGACCAGATCATAAGCATCTCTGTGCCTCCCCCAGCACTTTGGCCAGTGCTTCCTGGAGTCCTCCTTATGGGTGTCAAACTGGACTTCTCCCCACCTCCCCCAGTCCCCACCTTCTCTGATGGTTGATTTTATGCGTTAACTGGACTGGGTTAAGGGATGCCCAGATAGCTAGTAAAACTTTATTTCTGGGTGTGTCTGTCAGGGTGTTTCTGGAAAAGATTAGTATTTGAATCAGTGGACTGAGTAGAAAAAGATCCGTCCTGACCAATGGGGCCGGGCAACACCTACCCCACTGAGGGCCCCCGTAGAACAAAAAGGCAGCCGAAGAGCAAATTCTCTCTCTCGCTTCTTGAGCTGGGATGTCTGTCTTCTGCCCTTGGGCATTGGAGCTCCTGGTAGTGACTTGGACTGAATTATACCACCAGCTTTCCTGTCTCTCGTGCTTGCACGTGTCCTAGTGTAGCATAGCTCAGCTTCCAGAGTCACATGAGCCAATTCCTATAATAAATTTCCTCTTATGTATCTGTATGTATACTACTGGTTCTGTTTCTCTGGAGAAGTCCTGCACACTTTCTCACCCATCATATCCAATTAATTGCCCTGTCCTGTCGATTCTACTTCATAAATAATCTCTCAGATCTACCCATCTCTGTATTTTCTTTGCTGTCCCCTCTAGGGTATTGACATCTTGGGGCGCCTGGCTGCCTCAGTCAGTAGAGCATGCGACTCTTGGTCTCGGGGTTGTGAGGTCGAGCCCCACGTTGGGCATAGAGCTTACCTAAAAACAAAACAAAACAAGACAAAAAACAAACCCACAAAAAACAGGTATTGTCATCTTGCTTAGAATTCAATAGAAATTCTAAAAAAAAAAAAAAAAAAAAGTTCCTCACCCCCCCCCCCCGTCTTGTTCCCTTCCTACACATTCTCCTCACAGAAAGTTGGTCATGTCACACCCCATTGCCATGCTGTGGACTGAATGGTGTCTTCCAGCTTTGTCTCTCTCTCTCCCCAGCCACCCCTTCCCTACCCCGGGTCACCTAATCTTTCCGATCCTCAAAGACTTTATATTCTCTCTTTTATCCACACTTTTTCTTCTGCCTGACGTTCTTCCTGCCATCACATGCCTTTAACTGAATAGCTCCTGTTCATTTTTCAGGCCCCAGCTTGGACATCACATTTTCTGGTATCCTAGATCAACCCCAAGCCCAGGCTAGATGCCCTTCCTAGATGCTCACACATACACACCCTGCGTTTCCCCTATTACACTTTATGGAATTTATGCGTTTATGTCTCTGTCTCCTCCACTAGACTGTGAGCTCTCAGAGAGCAGAAAACATGTCTGTCTTATTTATGGTTATTTCCCTCCCCAATCTCTTCCCACAGTGCTTGATACAGTAAGAGCCCAGTAGTCATTTGTTGAGTGAATACTTGCGCTCCAGAAATTCATTAGTTCTCATCTGGGAGAGCTTTTTCTTTTTTTAAAGATTTTAAAAAATTATTTTAGAAAGAAAGAGTGGGGGAGGGGCTGAGGGAAGGGGGAGAGATAGAATCTCAAGCGGACTTCCCGTTGAGCACGGAGCCTGACACGGGGCTTGATCTCACAACCCTGAGAACATGACCTGAGCAGAAATCAAGAGTCAGATGCTTAGCCAGCTGAGCCACCCAGGCGCCCCCCCCCCCCCAAGGAGAGCTTTTTTACACACAAATTCAGATGGTGCCAGTGATAAATTTAACTTCATAATAAGAAAAAAATTTTTTAAGAGATTGGCTATCTTTCATCAGCAGTGAGTATAATGGTATAAACCTAGCTGCACCAATTCAGATATATAGATCAGAATGAAGACTGTTGCAGGGGGCGGTGTGGGGGGGTGTGCTAAGAAAAAGAAAACAAAACACTCTGCAAGTTTGAATTTAGACAGAGCATCTAGGAAACTGCACCCCCCTCCCCCCCGTATTTAAACATTCCTTTAACTGTGTTTACTCAGTGGCTATGGTTTCCTTGATTTAGTGGTGGTTGTTTTTTTCCCGTGGTTTAAAGTATTTATGAAAACTCCCAACCAGATGTGTTCTCTCCATAATCTGAACTCTTCCATGAACCCCTTACAGGGTTCTCATTATGATACCTGGTGTGGCAATGATGAGGTTACATGACTTGCCACCTTCCTACTTTGTCAGCTCCTTGAGAGCAGGGACTGTTTTCTTTCGTGTTTGTAGCCCGAGTTCCTAGCAAATGCTTAACGCGTAGTAGCATCTAGGGCACGTTTATTGAATAAATGGATGCAAAAGTCAAAAGAATCCACCTTGAGAGCAAACAATCACTTGCAGCTCAGGCAGAGGCCAAGACGAAACATCTCATGCAGTATATAGGAGGCAGTGTCTAGTCTGCTGGTCCCTGTTCCTGTCAGCAGCTGTTGCTCTCTAGATGTTGTGCATAGCCCCTATTTATTTAATTGGAGCTTAACTGCATTGAAAGAGACAAATGTAGGTGAACTGGACTTCATCAAAATTAAAAGCTTATAAGCTGCGAAGGATACCATCAAGGAAGTGAGATAAGAACCCACAGAATGGCAGAAAACATTGGTTAAGTCCTTTATCTGTTAAGGATGGAGCATCCAGAGTATATAAAGAACGCTTATAATGCAACAATAAAAGGACAACCCACCCAGGGGCACCTGGGTGGCTCAGTCAGTTAAGCGTCCGATTCTTGATTTCGGCTCGGGTCATGATCTCAGGGTTGTGGGATCGAGCCCCGCGGCAGGCTCCACGCTCAGTGCGGAGTCTGCTTGTCCTTCTCCCTCTGCTCCTCCCTGAACTCTCGCTCTCTCAAATAAATGAATAAATACAATCTTTTAAAGAAACAAATAAATAAAACACAAACCACCCAATTAATACATGAGCAAAGGATCTGAATAGACATTTTCCCAAAGAAGATACACATATTTCCAACAGGCACCTGGAAAAATGCTCAACATCATTAACCATTAGGGAAATGCAAGTCGGAACCACGATGAGCTACCACTTCATACCCACCAGGATGACAATAATAATAGTAAATAATAATAAATGTTGGCAAAGATGTGTGTCAACCTTGAAAACATGCTAAGGTAAAGAAACATGTCAAAGAAGATCATGTAGGCTGGTCCGAGTGCAGTGGTGTTTACAGTTAATTGATCACAGCCAGTTACAGATTTCTTTGTTCCTTCTCTACTCCCACTGCTTTGCTTGACTAGCCTTAAAAAAAAAAAAAAAAAAAAAGATCGGGGCACCTGGGTGGCTCAGTTGGTTGGGTGTCTGCCTTCAGTTCAGGTCATGATCTCAGGGTCCTGGGATCGAGCCCAGCGTCAGGTTCCTTGCTCAGTGAGGATTCTGCTTCTTGCTCTTCCTCTCCCTCTGCCCCTCTCCCCCCGCTCATGTTCTCTCTCTGTCTCAAATAAGTAAAATAAAATCTTAAAAAAAGGTAATGTAATATATTATTCCATTTATATAAAATGTCCAGAATAGGCAAATCTACAAATGCAAAAAGTAGATCAGGAGTTAAGGACTCACTGTCTAATGGGTAAGGGTTTCTTTCTGGGGAGATGAAGTTCTAAAATTCGATGGTGGCAGTGGCTGTCCAACCTTGTGAATGTACTAAAAGCCACGGAATTGTAGAATTCAGGGGGTAAACTTTACGATATGTGAACTATATCTCAATAAAGTTGTTATTTAAAAAAAAGGGAAACAAACATAAATTTCCTATCGCCCCAATTCACTTCCAGTCCTTGTCAGTGCTCACACATATATTTATTTGTATATTTATAATCAGTGAGTGCCCAGTATTGTGTGCCATGCTTTTTTCACTTAACGTCATTTCACATACATTCCCATGTGTCATATTAACCTAGTTTATATGTTTGTCAATTTTAAAATAAAATTTAATCAAAGTGTAGCAGATATGTACATAGAAAAATGAACAAATCATATGACTATAACTTGGTGATTTTTCCCAGAGTCACCCATCTACTTGTCGTTTTGCATGGCAAAAATTATGTGCATCATGGTGCTGTATTATACTTTGCTTAGCTATTTCCCTATGTGGGGGGGATCTTCTGAGTTGTTGTTGACCTTTCAAAATTATAAATAACAATGCTAGGATCATCTTTATATGTGTTACTGCCCAAGTTATACAGAGAATAACCCAAGTTCTTTCTATCTTCTCCAAACCAAGATTAATGGATCAAGAGTATGTCAAATACCTGTAGACCACTTTTTCTGAAAATACAAATTAATTTCTAGTTCCATGAACCATATGTAACTGTACCTAATTCACCACAGCTTCAGAAACATTAGGTTTCCTCATTTTAATTTTTACTACCCTAGTTGCGAGGTGTATAATAGCATTTCACATCTGTTTTGATTTCTACTCTGTCATTGCCAGGGTGACTGTTCATCTGTGGGGTAATTTTTTGTCTGTAGTTCTCATGCAGAAGCTCCCCATCTCCTTTGGCCCCTTTTCTAGTTGTATCTGGATGTTAATTTCATGTCTTTTTCTCAATTCCAAATGTATTTTAATAGCGTGATCTCACTGATCATGTTTTCACATTTGTGTGTCCATCTTGCAGCTTTTAAAATATTTGTTTAATTTATTTAAATTGAAGTATAATTGACTATGCTGTATTTTATGTCATTGCAAAGATGTCTATTAAAATGTGATAAATGATAGCCTCCATTTATCGGATAAACCATTTTCCCTCTTCCGCAGCTGGGGTAAAAATGTGAGTGCATTTTCTTCTTAATGTTTTTACCATACCTCAGGGGTGCCTTAAGTAAATGTAGATGTAAATGAATTGATTTTAAGCAGATAAAATATCAATTCAAGGGGCGCCTGGGTGGCTCAGTCGTTAAGCGTCTGCCTTTGGCTCAGGTCATGATCCCGGGGTCCTGGGATCGAGTCCCGCATCGGGCTCCCTGCTCAGCGGGGAGCCTGCTTCTCCCTCTTCCACTCCCCCTGCTTGCGTTCCCTCTCTCGCTGTCTCTCTCTCTCTGTCAAGTAAATAAATAAAATCTTAAAAAAAATGTTTTTATCATACTTGTCTTTCATTCACCTCGGATTTATTTTACTCTGTGATTTAAACTATAGATCTACGTTACTTTTATCCATACTGAAACCCGTTACTTAAGTAGTGATTTCTTTTTCTATTATTGTTTCTGGCTTGCCAGATGTTGAGTTATTAAATAATCAACTGTATTCCAGAATATTAATATTTCCTTGAGCATTTAAAATCCAAGTATACGTGTTGATGATTTGTTTAAAAATCTTAAAAGAATGAGTCTACAATAATTGTGCTTTTTCAGAATTTTTCTAACAACTTGTCAAGGTCTATAAAACTGCTTTCATTTGTACGGTGTTAAATTTATATGCAAACATAGCTATCTTTACAATATTTGGCCCCTCAAGTATTATTTCTTCTTGGTAAATAGCATCATTTATTCCTGTCCTTTCTCTACTTCTCCTGTTGGTATTTCGTCATTTTCTTTTAGTGTATTTTTTTCTCTCATATTAAGCAAATGACTAAGTATTTAATATGTTGTCATCATCGTGAATCTCCTTTTTCATTATATTGTCTAGCTTGGTGTCACTCTTATTAGGAATGTAACTGACTTTGGTCATTTATCTTCTATTATACTGCTTTGCTGAAGATATTTATTTAATTTTTAACGAACTTTGCATTGATGCCTGGGACTTCATTATATAATCCTGTCATTTGAGAGGAGTGATATTTTTATTTCTTCCTTCCACATGTTTATAACTCGTTTCATTTTCTTCTTCAATCTTATTTTATTACCAAGTTAATTAAGACTGATGAGAGAGACATCCTTGTCATATTTATGTTTTTAATAGAGCATCTCCAGCACATCTGGCTCTTGATTTTAGGTGCCTATAATGATCCTGTTAAGAAAGATAATCTTTTGTATGTCAACTACACTTCAATAAAAAAAAATTATATAAGGGAGTCCTCAACTCTCTTTTCACACCAAACATCATTTGTAGAATAAATAATTTACCTCAGGATAAAAAAGTAAATAAAAGAAAACTTCCATGCCTTTTTATTTTGTTTAACCAATGGAACTTTGGAATTTCGAGAAATGTCTCCTCACTGTCTTCCGAATATCAGGCCTCAGCTCAAACAGCCCCAGAGAGGACTTCCTTTATAACCTTATCCATTGTGCCCACTCACCTCTGGCCACACTCTATCATGTCACTCTGTCTTATTTTCATCAGAGCACTTGTCACCTTATGAAACTCTTCTAGTTAGCTTGTGCCTCACGGGCTTCCCTCCCCCATGTGAATGGAAGCTCCAGGAGAGCTGGGCTTTTTGCCTGTCTCCTTCACTGTTGTAATTCCCCAGTGCCTAGAACAGTGCCTGATTCACATGACACAGTCGATACATATTTTTTGAAGGCATAAATGGATATAATTTTATACTTTATCCATTAAAGTGATATGTTAATGTGCTTCTACGGTTATAACATTTTTGTACCTAGCTCACAGCAGTTTGGTTGTTTCCTTTTTGTTATGATATTATTTAGAATTTTAGTGTCCATAGTCATAAAACTAACCTGTAATCTTCTTTCCTCATATTGTTCTTTATGAGTATTTAAATAAAGGCCATATTTGCCTCATAAAACAAGTTTGGTAGGATACCTTTTTCTATATTTTTACTATTTAACATACTGACTGTTTAATAGAATTGTTTCTTGGAAAAATTCTCCAGTGAATCGATCAGAGCCAGGTGCCTGATTTTATATTATTTTCTTTTATTTTTATTTATTCTTAAATTTCAGCTTTATTGAGGTACAGTGACTACACTATTTGAGTAGTCCTTTTTTTCTGTCATTTCCTCTATGAATAGTCTATTCACGTTAACTTTCCTGTGTCATAATTGGTATTGTATAGATTGTGTAGGTCCTCCTTCCTAGCTACTCAGTTGCCACTTTCATTAGCACGTAGCTGTGAATGATAATAACTCACCCATTTCAATCTTTAACTCATTCAACAAATACTTTAGAATCATTGCCCTAGGAGCTGGTGGCACAAAAATGAGGAAGATACAACTGGACCATAGTTTGATTGTAGAGTGTGCTAGTTAGTCTCTGTTTGTGGCCCCCTTAATCCCACCCCAGTCCATTCTCTGCACTTCTCTGTGCCCTGGGAGTCTGACCTCTACAGACTCAACCATCAAGGCTCTCCTTACCCTCTGGCTTCAGGTAGGATTCCATCTTTGGGAGGTATGGGAGGTTGGCGTATTTATGCCCCTGGCTTCCTGTCTTCTAGGCCGTGTTTTGATGGCGGCTTCATCCTTCTGTCTAACGCCACAGCTCCCGTCAGGCAGCCCCTCTGTTACAGCCCCAGTTCTTGCCATGGTCCCTGTTAACCTTAAAAAATAAAAGTGCCACTTATTTTACCAGCAAAATGGGTTTATTTGGGAATAGCAGAGAATTATAATCTGGGACAAGCAAGTTACAGCAAAACCACAGGGAAGTCTAGAGAAAGAGAGGAAGGTTCTTCTATGGAGGGAAAGGGGGCAGTGGGGAGGGCTGTTGTAAACAAGAAGTCCCTTAGAGTAAACTGGGAGTTCCAAGTATAGTGGCTTCTCATTGGCTGAGCTGTGACCATCTCTCATTGGCTGGGCTGTTGCCAGGGGGGAGAGGAAGCCTTCCTTCCTCCTGCGGGGGTAGTAAAGCGGTATCCACCTGCAAGGTCCTTCCCTTCGTGCTGGGTTCTGCAATTGACTATGAGTGGTAGGGAGTGAAAACTGTCCCTACCCAACCTCCCAACTCCATTGTAGTGAGGTTTCCCTTTATTGATTTTCACATCCCCTAACATCATTTCTGCTCCTTGCCTCTTAGGGCTAGGGTGGTATTGACTTGTCGCTCTCGCCAGCCCCAGAGCGCTTCAGCGTCCCTTGTCAGTTCCCTTAACCCTGTGGGCATTATTGCAAACAGTCCCTTTATTAGTCTCCAGTAAAACCTTTTGGAGTGTGCCATCTGTTTCCTATGGGGAGCCTGGCTAATACAAGGAGACAGACAAATAAATGTATAATTAAAGTATAGTACAAAACGTGTTTTAATAGAGATGTACATGGGGTGCTATAGAAACAGAGAAGAGGGGCATGTAATCCCAAGTGTTTTGAATTTCTCTCCTATGTGTTGTAAAATTGCTTTTCTCATCTCTGATTTATTATGGGTTTTTTTTTTTCTGTCTTGTAAATCATTTGACCAAAAATTCTGCTACTTTTTCAAAGAAACAGCTATTAGTTTGTTTACCAAATATTTCTTTGTATCTTTTCCATTTTGCTTATTTTTATTTGGCTTCCCTATTTCTATATTTTGGGTGGTCGCTTTATTCCTCTTTATTTTATTTTTTAAAAGATTTTATTTATTTATTTTAGAGAGAGAGCGAGCAAGGGGAGGTGCAGAGGGAGAGGGAGAGAAAGAATCTCAAGCAGACTCTGTGCCGAGCACGGAGCCTGATGCAGGGCTGGATCTCACGACCCTGAAATTATGACCTGGGCTGAAATTAAGAGTCTGCTGCTTAACTCACTGAGCCACCCAGGCGCCCCTATTTCCTTTTAAAGGGCTTTAGTTCATCATGTTTCTCTCACCCTCTCTATCTTACTTATTAATACAGGCATTTACAATGACAAGTTCTCCTTTAAGTACTAAATTGGCAGTCTTCCATATATTATGAAATTCTTTATTTATATTTTCATTTAAAACATTCTGTCATTTTGTATTCCATTTCCTCCTTGACTTAGAAGTAACCTGAGAGTCTTAAAAATTCGACATTGTTGTTTATTATTTAGTTCCACTCTTGCAATATATTTTGAATGTTAGTTCATTATAGCCTGAGAATGTGCTATGTAGAATGTTTTTTTATATTTATAGAATGAACGTTTGCATTTTCTGTGTATGACTGGTTTTTGCAACGGTTCTGTAGTAACCAAAAATAAAGTGTTTTCTACTGCTTGATCATGAAGTGATCTCCATTTAATAATGCTGTCCAGCCCTGTGAGGCTCCTTCAAAAAGTTAGTCCAGCCCCTGCTTCCCTCCCCAGGCGCCACCACTTAAAGGGAGATCCCTGGAACATACCCTCCTTTTTTTTTTTTAAGAGACCTGAACAAAGAACTAATCTGACTCGAACTTCAAGCCTTGTCCTGTTTTTGTTTGGTGGGTTTTGGCGGGGGGTGAGGGGGCTGCTTTTTTGTTTTTACTCTCCTAGCCGCTGACTTTGTTAGTCCCTTTCTGTTGTGCCTTGACTGATTCTTGGGAATGAATGAATGAATGCTTCTTTCTTCCCTCTGACAACCTTTGCTGCTCCTTTGTGTCCACTTCAACTTAAGGCCACGTCAGGCAATGTGTCTCCTACTTGCATCTGCCCTTCAGCTTTGCCATGAACTTATGGACAAATGCCACCTCCGTTTCTATGTTTGGCTTTGTTTGTCCTTCGCCTGCCTGTGACAGAGGTGGCTAGCAGGTCCATGAAAAACAATCCTGTTCCCTCTTGCATAGTGTGGAATTGTTCCTGGGAGCTGGCTGTAAAACCAGGAACTACATTTCCCAGCACCCTTTGCATCCTGGCGAGGTTGTGTTTTCTCCAGTGGAACGTGAGCTGATATGGACAGTGTCCCTTCTAGGCTGGGGCCTCTGAGAGGTGGTGGGGTTTTTCCACTCTTCCTTTCCTCTTCTGATGGCTGGGAGCAGAGGACTCTGGGATTCTTTGACAATGGTAGGAACACAGAATGGAAGCAATTTGGTTTCTTAATTATTATGAAAGAAAGCTGCTCGCTGACCGGGAGCATGCACATTCTACTCTGAATTCAGTGAGAAACTTCTAATGTGTTAGGCCACTGAAATGTCGGGGTTTATTTTTATTACATAAGCCACCATTGCCCTCATATACTGTGGACCCTCCTACCTCAAATATTAAGATTGCTAATTAAATTTAATTAGACTCTTCTGATATTTCTGTCAGTTTTATTTTTCAATATATGTTGTTGCTTTGTACTTTGGGACATACAAATCGAGAATATTAGGTTTTGTTGACTTTCTTTTCATTTTCACTTTATATTTCAAAATAATCTTGACACCCAACATGGGGCTCAAACTCACAGCCCTGAGATCAAGAGTCGTACGTTGCATCGGCTGAGCCAGTCAGGCGCCCCAGGTTTTATTAACTTTTTATTATGGTTTCCTTGTTCAATCTCCTATTCTTTTGTGGTGGTATCTATATTGTCTTATATGATTAGAAATCACCATTTTACTGGCATCTGTATCAACTATAACAGACCTTAAACCAGCTCTTAACTTTGAATCAGTTCATGTATTTTTATTTAAAATACATTTCTTGGGGCACCTGGCTGGTTCTGTTGGTAGAGCTTGAGACTCTTGATCTCAGGGTCCTGAGTTCAAGCCTCATGTTGAGTGTGGAGCCTACTTAAAATAAGAAAATAAAATACATTTCCTTTTTTTAAAAAAAAGATTTATTCATTTATTTTAGAGAAAGAGAGAGAGAGCACGAGCAGAGGGGCAGAGGGAGAGGGAGAGAGAATCTCAAGCAGACTCTGTGCTGAGCATGGAGATGATGCAGGGCTTGATCTCACGACCCTGAGATTATGACCTGAGCCAAAACCAAGAGTCAGACGCTTAACTGATTGTGCCACCCAAGGCGCCCTTTTCCTTTTTTTTTTGAGGAAGCTCTACACCCAACATGGGGCTTGAACTCACGACCCCAAGATCAAGAGCCACATGCTCTACTGACTGAGCCAGCCAGACGCCCTTGTCACTCTCCTTTTTAGAAGAGAATTCAACCCATATATATTGTTCCTATAATGGATACTCTGCCAGTGGGACGCACTAGGTGTGTGACCTTGGCCAAGTCTTCTATTCCCTCTCAAGCTCAATTTCCTTATCTATTAAATAGGAACCACATATTATAGGATTGCTGTGAGAATTCAATGAAGTCAACATCTGAAACAGCCCTGTTGGACTGTGTTGACAATTTGCTTTAGATTTTCTAGAACCTAAAATATATACCTTTCCAAAAGAGACTTCAATTCAGTTGGATCCTTGTGATAATAGCTTCACTTCACATAGTTTTACATAGATTTTTCATTGTGATTTTTTTCTTCTCTAGAACATGAGGGACAAGATTTCCAGGCATCCTTTAAATAGTTTTTAAAAGATTTTATTTATTTATTTGAGAGAGAGCGTGCATGTGCATGAGTGGAGGGAGGGGCAAAGGGAGAGGGAGAGAATTCCCAGCAGACTCCGTGCTGAGTGCCTGTCGCCGGGCTCCACCTCATGATGCTGAGATCATGACCTGAGCCGAGATCAAGACTTGGACACTCAAGTGACTGAGCCACCCAGGTGCTTTTTTTTAAAACTTTTTCTTAAGGTTTTGTTTATCTGTCAGAGAGAGAGTGAGAGCACAAGCAGGGGGAGCGGCAGACAGAGGGAGAAGCAGACTCCTCACTGAGCAGGGAGCCCGATGTGGGGCTCGATCCCAGGTCCCTGAGATCATGACCTGAGCCGAAGGCAGCCGCTTAACTGACTGAGCCACCCAGGTATCCCCACCCAGGTGCTTTAAAAATATTTTTAAAATTTTCCTAGATAGCTCAATAATGCCCCTCATCCCAAAGTGGAAACGGTTGATATTGTAGGTAGCAGGATTTGGACCAAGATTTCCTGACTCTTAAATCCAGAGCTCTTTCCGGGGCATTAGGATTGCTAGTAGAAGATGAAGCAATAACTTCTCTCCTCATCTTTCACTACCACCACTATTAAAACAAAGCCAGAAAACCAGTGACCCTTTACATAACTCAAAAAAATCATGAAAGGTGTGGCAAGTGGTTTAGCACCATTGAAGTTTGATTGAAATTTGGGATTTCTCCCCCCTTCAATTAACTTGGTAATCCCTAGATATAATAGCTTTTGGGGTGATTAAGAGATTTGGAAACAATGATGCATGATAAGTTATATGAGAGACAACCTTATAATGCTGCTGATTCGTTATATAACTGTCCTAGGCCCGACTGCTGGTGGCACCGAACAATGCTTTGTTGTTCTCAGAAACTTTGAGAGAGTAACTCTGGTATAACATCATAACTTCCCAGAGAAAATATAGCTTTCAATGAGCAATCCAATTGTGGGTTAGGAAGAACGTTTTCTGGGGACAGAGAATGAGTATCCAGTGTTGTGGTTTTGCAGCAAGATCCATAATTGTGTGTTCCCGAGGGAACAGGTTCAAGAAGGGCATCTCAGAGGGAAATTCAGCCCTTCTCTGTGCCTCAAGCATGACCATGGGAGCTGAAAAGTAGATGTATGAGAGGCTAGAGCCAGGTCTGGTCATTGAGGAAGGTCGTCCCTTGCATGGTACGCTTTGAGAACCAGTGGAAAAGTCTCCCCCTCACTCCACCCTGCCTCCCCCCCACTGACGCTGGAAAGTTCATTTGAGCATCCTTGTGTTCAGCATTGTCATCTTTGAGGAGGGTGCTCGTTGTGATGAGCACCAGGTGATGTCTGGAATTGTTGAATCACCGTATTGTACACCTGAAACTCATATAACACTGCATGTACACTAGACTGGAATTAAAATAAAAAAATAAGGTAGGGAAAAAGAAAAAAAAATACAAATTGCCCCAATACCACTACCCATTAAGCTACCAGCTCCTCTGTATGAATGCGTTTCGCAGACCCGTTTCCTTTTCTTTCCTTTCAGAAGCAAGCTTTGGTTGCTTCGGGAGGCAGGGTGGGCTGGGAAGGCAGAGAAAGATTTTACCTGCCTGATTCACATTTTCCCTGGCCATTTTGGACCCGGTTCCCTTGGCCTTGTTAGAAAGCCCTTTTCACACCTCATCTGCTCCACAAAAGCCTGAGTTCCCGGAGACTTGGGTCTCCACAGGAGCCCGGGAGACCTTTGTAGGAGTCAGTCTTTAGGGTTGTGTGGGTTCAAGACCCTCAGTGGGCCTTGTGTCTGGGAGTATGTGGGGCCGGGGAGGTGGTGGAGGAGCTGCTCCCTCACGGGCCAGGCCTGCCTTTCCAGCCCCTCTGCTGCTTCTCCACAGTGGGAGCCCCCTTGGGAAGAAGGGCTCCCCTCGAAGTTGCTGGCTGATGAGGAGGGGAATGTGCCAGGGAACGGAAGACAAATGTTCAGATTCCAGAGCGGAAGGGTGGAGTTCAGAAGGAAACCACCGACTTAGGTATATGGTTTCATGTACAGAAGAAAAAAAATGTTACCTGACTCACAGCTGGTGGAGGGGAGAAAGGAAACGGGGACACTGTGAGGGGCAGGGACACTCTTCTGTCCTAGCTCCTGAGAAACAAAGGCAGCTGGCCTCTGGGGGTTCCCTCCCAGTTCCTAGGGCTCAGGCCTTCTTGGGCCATTAGACGGCCGCCAGGGGAGGGCCTGAGGCAAATCATGAGAACGGAGAGGTGAGCTTTGCTCTTCTCCTCACCTCTGCCTTCAGTTCCCATCTGGGACACTTTCCTTTCTCTCCTGTCCCTTCTCCTTTTAGCATGATGAGCTGAATGCTTCTGAAGTGTCTCAAGTGCCTTAAAAGAAAGAACCTAAGGCCTCATTCAAAATTTAGGGGTGACAGGGCGCCTGGCTGGCTCGGTCAGTAGAGCCTGCGACTCTTGATCTCAGGGTCACGAGTTCAAGCCCCTATGCTGGGCGTGGAGCCTACTTTAGTAAACAAAAAAACAAAGTTTAAGGGTGACATTTTCAGGTGGCATCTTTCTCAGGGGAATTAGCTTTTTTTCAGAGGACAGTGGAATCAGAAGAGATTACCTCACCCCAAGGCCTGACTCTAACCGAGGAATCTTAGAACAGGTGGGGATGGGCCTCCGCGTCCCTGGAAGGGCAGGGCCCCGTCTTGAGAAGCTCAAGGAATAGTCCAAGAATTGCCATCCCGGGAAGAGGGCATTCTGAGCCATTTTCCAGCCCACAACTGCGTGTCCTGGGCTCTCCACCACGCCCCAGAATGCACCTCTCTGCCATCCTGGCGACAGCATCCAGCCCTTCTTTCTGTCTGCTCCCCTCAATGCATATAATGATACCTCAGGCTGAGGCTGTATTTGAATGAAGTCCAAGCCGTCTGCCTTGCCTTCGATCAGAATTCAGACAAGCAGGAAAACCCTCCAAGCCTCACCTGTTTGTGGTTAATCTCCACCAATCAGAGCCCGACACTCAAAATGCAGTCACAGAGAATCAAGAGTATCCAAACGGAGGGGAGAATCTCCTGATACCCCCTTTCCCAGGCGCGGAACCAGAGAGAGCCTAGCGGAGAAGGTGGCTTTTAACATTTTTAAACAAATGTCAAGTTTAACATTAATGTGTTTAGAAAAAGCACCCAAGATCATTCTTTTTTTAATCTGTTTTGTAAACTGCCAGCCAGTGGGCCTTCCAGGATCATTTTCCATTTGTTGGGCCTCCTAGATGACAACTGTCCCTCAGAGACCCCCGGGGCAGCTAGAAACACCCTCCTATTGATAAGGAAAAATAAGAAACAAGGGGGGGGGGGGTCGTGAGAAGAGAATCTTGGAGCAAGAGCTAAATGTATTCAAAGACAAATTAAAATTAGGAGTCAGCCTGGAAAAAACAGATGGCTTGAAAATGACCATTCCAGCCTCCATCGGGGGGCGTTCCCCTCCCTCCGCCGGCCCCCCTTGCCTCCCTGTGGAACCAAACAGGGGTTCCCAGGCCCGGTCTTCAGGCGATCCGGTGAATCAATTGCCTTCTTGTTTGGTGAAGAGAGTAAGCCATTATTTACAGTTGTCTCTCGGGAGCCTCCAGGAGATGCAAAATAATTGTGGTTCCGGCAATGTGATTAACGTGTGTGTGTAAGAGATGCCCCGCAGCCAGAACAGAACAGAAAAGTGAGGAAGTACTTGATTCCAATGGGTGTTTAAATTGGAAAAGCTCACATATGACTTTCCAGCCAAACAATGGAGGCGACTTGAGGGACATCTTTAAAATACATTGTTAACGCTTGTTGGGGCAAATGCCTTTCTTGGATTTTAGGGAATCGCTTCAGATTGGTGTCCCCAGGGCTGGCCGGAGCCAGGGGAAGCCCGAGCCCTGTGAATTACTGGCCTGGCTTGCATCTGGGAGGAGCCTAGCTTTAGAGTGGGTCCTTCTGGGCTCTTCCAAACACACCGCAGCTCCAGGAAGGTAGTCTCCACCCAGGCCTTTGCAGCCAAGAGAAAACCTGGGGCCCCTCATGAGTGAGCCATGGGGAGAGGGGAGAAAGGCATGGGAAAAACAAGAGGATAAACATTCCAAAAAAGTATGAGAAGAGCCTCCAGAGAATTTCTGATTTTCCCTAAATCTACTACTTGAATTTTAAGTGCACGTGCATTTATTTTTCCTTCTACAATTTCTTCATTAAAAACGCAGGGGCAAATCCCTTTGCTGTGGACTGAGTCCGGGCTCGTCAGCTAGAGAGCACACCTGCATCAGGGTGGGGGAAGGCACATTTCCTTCCCTCTCAACATTTGTCTTTTATTTGGGCAAATCAGGAAAAGGAATTCCTCTCAACCCAACTGACTGACTCTGTGGAGGAAAAAAAAGACCACTGGGGCAGAAAAAGAAAGTCTGTCAGGCAGACACAGAACTGAGCTTCTAGACTCCGCCGTCCCCTCCTTTGGGTGACGTGACCTTGGGCCAGCCACTTCCCCTCTGGGGGCCTTTGTTTCCTCTTCTTGAAAATGGAGAGGGGAATCATCTTTAAATCTTCCCAGCATTCCATAGGTTTGCCTGGGGAGTGAGCTCTTCGAGAAGACGCTGAGAATGTGAACCGATTTGCACTCTGCGCCAGCTAGCGGCTTAAGTTAGTCCCGCTGGATTGTCTTCTCGAGGAATCCCCTAACGAGTAGTGGTATACTTAGTCATTTTATGAACACTAATGGTTTTTATTAGCCCGCTATTCTAAGTGAATTGTCAGGGCATCTTTCGGTGTAATTTGGTGCCAACAGGTTTTAAGCACATAGAACTGGTACAGGTCCAGGGTGCGTCTGGAGCATGGGCCTCGGAGGCAGGCCGGTCCACATTTGAATCCAGGGCTCTCTGTGCCTCTTACTGGATGAGTGGCCTTCGACACATTACCGGATCTCCCTAAGCATAACTCCTCGTTTGCGCAAAGGGTTGTGGTACAAGATCTCCACAGTTGGAGCAAACACAGATGAGGCATAGCACAGTGCCTGGGACATAGTACTCAAGCAATGTGGCCGCCATCGGTGTTTGCCTGGCTAATATCAAGCAGTCTACTTCTGTTTGCCATGGTGTGTGGTTAGAAGGTTCTTCCGGCGTTGAGTTTGCTGTCGGGTTCCCTGCCTGTCTTCTGCTCTCCCTCTGGCCCTGTCCATCCCTCTCCCGTCTTGTTTTCCTCTCCCCCTTTCTCTTCTCCTCCCTCTGCTTGTTCTCTCCTCTACACCCTCTCGGACAAGCAGCCTTTGTACTGCTCTTGGCTGCTTTCCTGGTTCAGTCTAACTCAGGATGTGACCTTAACGTTACTAACAATAGCAGTTTACTCCCACAGCCCACCCTGCGAGCTTTCCCCGAACCAACTCATTTTATTCTCACAGTCCTAGGCGGGACACGAGTATCCCCGTTTTACAGATGAAGGCACAGAACACAGAGGGAGATTGAGTGACCTGCTCAAGGTCAGGTAACCGCGGAGTGATGGAAATGGGATTCGAGCCCAGAGAGTCTGGCTCCAGGACCTGGGTTCCAGATCTGTGCTCTTTGTCATGACGGGACACCACCTCCACGAAGCAAAGGGAAGTGAGACTCGTGTGTCTCCACAGATGGCCCAAGCCATGAACAATGCCCTTACTGATAACTGAATAGACTTGGATTGTGCATGCTTCCAGAGGCTTGTCATATGCTAGCAGTCGAGACTTTGCTGCTGTAGGTCCTAGCGGCAGGGAGGAAGGGAGCAAGGTAGAGTTGTAGAGTACAGTGGGCTGTGAGTAGTGGTCCCAATGAGAGTGAAAATAGCCCTGTGATCCAAACCTTCCCCAAGTTGCATCTCTGAGCAGGGCCCTAGGAGCTCGTTCACAGGCACCAGGAGACTGGCTTTCTACCTCCCAGGCCTGTGTGTCCTTGGCTGTCACACCTCGAATGGACCTTGCCCTTCCTGTGGCTGCCGACGTGGCAAAGGGTTCTTTCCCCACCAGCATTAACAGCTATTTTAGTAGGTCTCTTGTACCACTCAGTCAGTTTCCTCATCTGTAAAGTGGGAATTTGCTCACCTCTTTTGTAGGGTAGAGTAAGTGTGTAAAGCACACTCAATACTACTCAAACAAAAAAGAAGAAAACAAAACAAAATATTATTCAAGGCTCAGAGTTGGCACTGCTAACAGGCTTCTAAAACGATGGCTTGTACCTTTGCGCATTTTTACTGGCCCACTTTGTCCTCTACCTGATGCCACCCCTACTTCCAATCCCTCGTAGAAATTCTGGCACTTGGGGAGAATTCCTTGCTCATCTGGGGCATACTCTTCTCCACCTTTGCCAGTAACCTTTGACCTTTCTCCTTGGGAGCTTAATCCAAGTGTCTGCTCCCCTCTCCGGTGGCAAAGTGTGTGACCTTATGTAAGTCATTTCCCTCGAATGGGCTTTAGTGGTCCCTATATTAGATAAGAGGGCTGGACTTAGTTCATGGCGCATAACTCAGGGTCCCTTGAGGTTAAGGGGGGGGGACGGACCTGTGTACATCTAATGTCTGTGCCAAAACGGTGCACATGTCTTATTGGAAAGTTATGCGCATCTTTAAACATGTTAGTTGCTGCAGCTTTGGGGCATTTTCCCATTGGTTAGTTCTTTAAATTGGTTCAAATTTCATCAGTTCTGTTCAATGAGTTGTTTCTTGGTGTAAGAGTCCCTAATTTATCTGCTGATGGAACTTACCTTATTCATTCTCCAAATCCGTCAAGCTCCAAAAATAGAGTCGGGAGTTGGAATTAGAAGGCGAGATTGATAGTTCTTTGACTGTAATTTGTTAACCCTTCTGTTATCTGACGTAGTCAGGCAACGAGGAATTCAGGTTGTCTGATGAAGGGCTGAGGTTCCTCCATTTACAGAGAAATGGCTCCAGAGGAGAACTTTCTTCATGTAGGAGTGGGATCTGGGGTCTCAAGCACCTCACTCTCCACTGTGCCTCATTCCTCTCTAAGCCCAGACACAATCCTGTAGGTAGACCAGTGGTCAGCGAACTATGGTGCACAGGTCAAACCTGGCCCACCACCTGTGTGTACACCTCTTTTGCAAGCTAATAATGATCTTTATCTTTTTTTCTTTAAAGATTTATTTATTTATTTGAGAGAGAGAGAGAGAGAGTGAGCAGGGGGAGGGGCAGAGGGAGAGGGAGAGAGAGAATCCCAAGCGGACTCCCCGCCGAGCACGGAGCCCGCTGCGGGACTCAGTCTCATGACCTTGAGATCATGACCTGAGCCGAAATCAAGAGTCAGATGCTTCACCGACTGAGCCACCCAGGCTCCCCTTTACCTTTCTAAAATGGTTGAAAAATCAAAAGAATACTATTTTGTGACATGCGACAAAGTGTTACCGGAACGCAGCACATGCTCATTCCTAGACGTGTTGTCTCTGGCTACCTTTGCACTACAAGAGTGGAGTTGGTTGGTTGTGAAAGAGCCAGTATGGTCTGCAAACCTCCTAGCTGGCCTATTCCATAAAACGTTTATCAGCCCCTAAGCTAGATCATCAGCCCTCCTGCCAGAGACTTGGGAAGGAGATTATGAAGACAAGTCCCGGCTGCCTCTGTGCTACAAGAACAAGCCTAGAGGGGGACTAGCCACCCCTCACCCGTGGCCCATCCAACCTCACCCTCCCCTATCCCCACTCCACCACAGATTCGAACCTCGAACAGGTACAAGGCACCAAGCACTAAACCTCTAACTCCCTCATACCCTTGAAATGTTTTGGTTTGAGGCCCACCGGCAGACGGGAAGAACCTTTGGCCTGTGGAGCTCACCTCCGCCTTTGTTCCCAGAGGCAGAAGAACCAAGGGGCCACACAGCTCCAAGCGTCACTTTCTGCACTGACTTGTATAAGGCAGCCTCAAAGAACATAGCTGAGTCATTCTGATAGCTTCCCGATGGCCAAAGGGCTTCCACGTGGAGGCGGTCAATTTGCTGACCTTTTTGCCTTGCAAAGCACATGACTAAATCCCCATCCAGCCCTCCATCTGGGGGCAGGTATAAAAACCCTCATCCTTTCACGAAGAAAATTCACTGTATTTCAGAAATAAACTTAGAGGTTTAGCAAAAAAGGCAGGAAAGCTGCTTCCAAGAGCCAAAAAAGCAATGTTATTTTGAAGAGCTGTGACAACTTCTTCTGATGGCCGGAAGCTGGGAGAACAGCCCGTGATGGAGGGTCACGCCACCAGTCCCTGTGCAGCCTGCAGCCCCCTGCCCGTCTTGCCCTTTCCCTCTGGACTGGTTTTATCCTCTCTCTCCACTGCTGCCTCTGCCCCTTCCCCTTGTCTTCTTTCACTTCCTTACCTCTCCATCTGTCTGCACCTGTCCTTAATATAAAATGGAAGAAAGTCCTTTAATCATTTGTAAATCGTATTTGTGGTTTCAACTCCTTATTTTATTTTACTTTTATTGCCTATGCTGTACTTTTCATTTCCATGACTTACAAACTCTTAATTTTTAAAAGCAGTTGAAGGAAATGTCTTCTGTTTCTTAAACTAAAGGGCTTTTTGCTCATCCATGTGCCTTGGTAACAAGGCGAATAGCTACCTCTAACTGAGCACTTACTAAGTGCTGAGCACCATGTTAGGGACTTGAGATGTTATTATTATTATTTTTTTTTTTTTGAGAGAGAGAGAGAGAGTGCGCAGTCAAGAGAGGGAGGAGAGAGAGAATCTCAAGCGGACTCTGTGTTGAGCACAGAACCCATCACAGGGCTCTATCTCACAACCCTGAGATCATGACCCTGAGATCACGACCTGAGCCGAAACCAAGAGTCAGTCGCTTAACCGACTGAGCCACCCAGGTGCCCCACGCACTTGAGATGTTATCAAGTCATTTAATACAAGATGAAATAGGTACTGTTATTATCATTCTCATTTCAAAGGTGAGGACATGAGACACAGATATTAAATGTCTTGTCCAAGGTCCTCCAGGTTGTTATCTGGCAGAGAGGCTGAAACTCAGGCAGTCCGTTTCCCAAGTTCACATCCTTCACCATGAAACTTAACTAACCCCCTCTGGGGCTACATGGCCCTCAGTTCAAATAAGGCACAAAGGCTCCCCCATCCATTACTCAGGCTCCTCTGCAGGATTTCATGCTTTGGGCATGTACCTCTCCTGTGGATATAAAGGCCTACATTTATTTTTCCAGAAAGCATTGATAGCGGTGAAGGGAAAGGTCGGGAACCCTCCCACTGCCTCCTCTAACTAAAAGGTGCCAATGTTTTTCTTATATTCAGCCTCCCCGTGCCCCACACTAAGCCCAAGTAGAAGCCTCTCTTTTCTTTACCTTTTTAAAAATCTTTTCTATTTCACAGGAAATGAAAAAGGCAGGGTCATCGCTTTCCCTGAGCTGAAACCAAGAGTCAGACTCTTAACTGACTGAGCCACCCAGGCGCCCAAGGAATGGATTTCTTATGGTAGAAACATACTGTGTTTCCACAGAATACGTAGGAAATAGTCCTCTTGGAAATAATAATAACTGTTACTGTTTACTGAGCACATAGTATGTGCCAGACTCTGTTCCAAAATCTTGACACGTATTAGCTTCTTAAGCCTTACTAAGATGCGCATGACAGCTTTGTGAGGGAGATTGGGTCACAGATAAGGAAAACAAGGCTCAGAGAGGTCAAGCGACTTGGTCAAAGTCACACAGCTGCACCTGGGTTGAAATCCAGATCTGTCTGACTTTAAAGCTTGTTCTTAGAAAGCCAACTGCTCTACTGATGACCTTCCAATTAGACCGTGCAGATGAGCAACTCTTTTCATGTAAATATTTATTTATTTGAGAGACAGAGGGAGAGAATCGGACTCCCAGCTGAGGATGGAGTCTGACACGGGGTTTGCCACGGGGCTCCATCTCACGACCCTGTGATCATGATCGGCGCCGAAACCAAGAGTTGGCCGCCCAACCAACTGAGCCACCCCGGCACCCCTAGATGAGCAAACCTGGCTCACAGCCACCTTTGTCACTGATTCCACCCCACCCCTCAAGGTTCCAGTGGCCACTGCCTACGCAGTGGTCCCTCAGGCAGACGTCTGTTCCCATCGTCATCTGATTTAGATGAGCTTGATCTGCTCTTTCTCAGGGGGGTGTGAAGGACTTACCTGGAGCCGACATTCTCTTAAATTCTTTTCCTGTCTCTTTTTCTTGCCCCCCTGGAGGCTACTAAAGTTACTTTTCCTCTGAGGATGATTTTGTTGTTTTTGCTGTATTTCCTTTAGAGAATCGTTAAAAAGCTTTCTTTCCTGTGTTGAAGTTCTACCAGGCAGTCTTGATTTTGGTTTGAATTAATCAAGTAATCTTTCCAATTACGAAAATAGAGCTACGGTGAGGAAAAACTGGAAAGGAAAAAAGACACGGGAGTCCTGTCACCCTGGCCCAAGCGCTATCAGCATTTGGCAAAAGAGCACAGAGGAGAACCCTAGGCTCTAAAGTCAGACTGAATGTGCTTGGCTCCCTAGGTCTGCGTTTATGAGCTCTGTTAATTAGCCTTTCTCACCTTCTCAGTGGGTTCTGATCCCAGTTTCCAGTGTGTGGAGGCAAGGGTTTCCCCTCCCCTACTCCCAGTTCTCTGACACCGGCCGGGCGTCCTCCAACTCACCTCAGTTCTGACATTATTTACCCAGAGATACCGTCAGATTCCATAGGTTAAGGGTTCAGTCCTACAAGCCTGCCCCCAACCCCCACTTCAGAAGGAAATGCAAGCCCAACTTGTCACCTGTGCTTCTGACCGATGAGCTATAAATTGGAGGTTCCAAAGACCCGCTCCTTGGGTTCGATTAATTTGCTAGAGTGGCTCACAGAACTCAGAAAAACATTTTCTTTACTAGATGACTGGTTTATTATGAAAGGGTATGACTCGGGAACAGCCAGAAGGAAGAGATGCACAGAGCAGGGGATGGGGAAAGGGAGTGGAGCTTCCATATTCTCTCCGAGTGCCAGTCTCCCCAAATCTCCATGTGTCCACCAACCTGGAAGCTCTTTGAACCCCACCTTTCTGGGTTTTTATGGAAGCTTCATTACATAAGCGTGGTTGATTAACTCATTGGCCATTGGTGACTGATTTGACCTCCAGCCTCTTCTCTCCCTGGAAATCAGGGGGTGAAAATGGGGTTGGCCCCTCTGGCAACCAGCCCCATTCTTGGGTGTGGTCTAAAAGCCACCTCATTTAATAGGACAAACGACCCCTTTATCTCTTTCCTCACCTCAGAAATTCCAGTGGATTTAGGAGCTCTATACTAGAAACGGGACGGAGGAAGAACAAATATCTATTTGTTATTATAAATCACAATGTCACGTCTTCATTTTCCCCATCTGTAAAATGGGGACCACATAATAGTGTGAGGATCCAGTGAGAAGGTGTGAAATGCATATCTCTGCATCTTGAATAAATAGGCACTCATAAGTATTCATTTGGGCAGTTTATTTTTTCCAGTCTATTTTCCTAGGCAAATTCTAAATAATTACAATAATAATGTATGCGATTTCTTATACTGTGTTTCTTCACGGCACCTGTTTCCATGGTGCCTACTTTGTCTGCATGGCCATCCGTTTTAACGACTGCCTAAATGTCCATCAGGTGGAAAATCATTATTTATCTTCCCCCGTATTTGGGGGCACTTAGGTTGTTTTCAGGTGTTCAATTCTATGATGAACATCAGTATGTGTGTGCATGTGATTTGCTGTTGTTATAAGGTACTGATAGATTCTTTACACTGGGATTTGTTTTTAGTTCAGTTTTGGTGGTGTTTTTTTTTTTTTTTATTAGACATCTTCAGAACATTTTAAAATAACCAGAAAAGGGGTGCCTGGGTGGCTCAGTCGTTAAGCGTCTGCCTTCGGCTCAGGTCATGATCCCAGGGTCCTGGGATCGAGCCCCGGGCCCCGCATCGGGCTCCCTGCTCAGTGGGAAGCCTGCTTCTCCCTCTCCCACTCCCCCTGCTTGTGTTCCCTCTCTGGCTGTGTCTCTCTCTCTGTCAAATAAATAAATACAATCTTTAAAAAAAAAAAATAACCAGAATGAAAACCACTCTGGTTCCTGTGGGGTTTCCAGGTGCGGGCAGGGGCTGGAACCTTCCTGTGTGCAATGCGTTTGGGGGCCCGCAGCAGGTGGCTGTCTAACCGGGCGCTCAGCCTCAGGCACCCATCAGATAAGGAAGCGGGAAAGAGATCTTCCCCACCCCAGCTCAATCCTGTGTTTTAAGCTTCCCCACATGGAAACCACTTACCTGAAATGAAGGCAAGAGATTCTGGATGAAATTATCTTACTGTCATTATTGGTCCCTATGTTTGGGAGAAACTTTAATTTTCTGGCTCTCGTGGAACAGGCTGCGGATGGACTTAGAAGATCTCTCACGGAATGCTTCTGAAATGAAAGAAGAGGCTAGAATATCACTTCCATTAGGCTCTGCTCTTTCTTACCCTTTGATTCTTTCCCCTCTAGCCCCACAGCTACTACCCTGGTGTCAGGGCTGGGCTAGGGTGAGGCCAGGGAGGTGCTTGGCTCTGCTGCAAAATTTAAGGGGATGCCCAAACCCTCACATTTTTAAAAGACTTATTTTTAAGTCATCTCTACACCCAATGTGGGTCTCGAAACTCCAACCCCGAGCTCAAGAGTCATATGCTCCCCCGGGTGCCTGGGTGGCTTAGTTGGTTAAGCTACTGCCTTTGGCTCAGGTCATGATCCTGGAGTCCCGAGATTGAGTCCCATATCGGGCTCCCTGCTCAGCGGGGAGTCTGCTTCTCCCTCTGACCCTCTTCCCTCTTATGCTCTCTGTCTCTCATTCTCTCTCTCAAATAAATAAATAAAATCTTTAAAAAAAAAAGTCATATGCTCCACTGACTGAGCCAGCCACGCACCCCAAAACCTCACATTTTAATGCAGTATTTTAAATATCCAAATGAATGCAAAACAATCTATAATGAACAAAGTATCAGAAATTTAAGTACAAAATCTGGCAGTGCCGTTCCAAGCCATGTTGGAGCCCGAGGCAAAAAAAAAAAAAAGTGTGTCCCTATATACATGTTTTTATGTATTTTTTTGACTATTATAAAAGTTTATTTAACAAAAAAGTTCAATATGAAAATGCACACGACCGGATTTTTATATTGTAGTAAAACAGGTACTATGGAGGGGACATGTGGAAACAGTTGATTTCTTCTGATGAACACACCCATCGTTTATACTCACTCCAAGCCTTCTAACATGATGATACTATGTCCTCGTGTTACCACCATTCCAATATTGTTCTGTTGCCCACTAGTTGCCATCTCCACACATTCATCTATCACAAGACTCATAAACGGATCGAACCCCCGCAATATTCCTTGGACATGTCTGCCACCATTTAATTTCAATGATAATTTCTTGTCCATAAATTTTTTCAACTCGGGAGGGTGAGCTTTGCTCATGGTGTCTACTCAGCAAGCTCAAAGATCTGTTTTTATGTATTTTTAAAGGTGTTTTTTCCCCAGAAGTATACTTTGAAATTATCATTGATGTGTTTGTTTTAAATCCCAAAATTTAAATTAAATTAAAACCTTGGGCGCCTGGCTGGCTCAGTCAGAAGAGCACACAGCTCTTGATCTTGGGGTCGTGAGTTCGAGCCCCACATTGGTCATAGAGATTGTTCAAATAAATAAAATCCAAAAGAGTAAAATTACAATTAATAAATCCTGTTTGGGGCATAAACAAAATACTGAAGCCCAAAATAATGTTGGGAGTTTGAATACACCTACTTTTACATTTTTCGGTGTTTTGTTTTTTTTTTCCAACTACTTGAGCTTCCATTTGGTGAGATAATTTTTCCGTTTTCCTTGCCTTGCCAAATTCATCCCAGCAGACCAGCACACATTTGTTTTAGAGCGAGAGCGTGGGGGGGGGGGGGGGCAGAGGGAGAAAGAGAAAATCCCAAGCAGATTCCCCGCTGAGCGTGGAGCCCCAATGCGGGGCTCGATCCTACCACCCTGAGATCATGACCCGAGCTGAAATCAAGAGCTGGATGCTCCACTGACTGAGCCACCCAGGCGCCCCAAACCAGCAAAAATTATTAATTCCTACCTGTCCAGCACTGGGCTGGTACAAATATGAATAAGGTAGAGCCGTTGCCTTGCAGGAGCTCGCGGTCTCCTAGAGAGTTCAGACCCCGCACCCCGGGGCTCCAGAAGAGGGAGAGGCTGCAGTAGGTCCTGCAGCTAGAGAAGACTACTTGGAAGAGTGGCAGTTTAGCTGGAAGCAGAATGTGCCAGAGCCTGCAGTCTGCAAGAGGGGGTGTAGACAGAGGGAACTGGAAGGAGATGAGACAGGAAGTGGAGGGGAACCCAGAAACAGACAATCTTGAAAGAGTAGTTGAGGAGGGGCTCTCGAGTCAGACAGCTCTGGGTTCGACTCCGGGCGCCACCATTCCTCCCTGAACAGTGATTTTTCCTCACTTTGCTTCCTTGTCAAGTGGGGGTGTGCTGGATATCCTCTGTATGCCCCCCTGCTTCTCTATCCCGCTCTGTTACCAGGATGCAGATCTTAGTGGACTGCGTCAGCGGGCTTCTCTCCCCTCTGGCCTCTGGTTGGATTGGGCCAAGGGAGGCACTAGCTGGAGGCTGGGCATCAGGAGAGTGGGGGCAGTGTACTTCTTCACCTGGCTTCCTCCTTGCTTCGTGGGTGCAGGTCGTCTTCATCCCTCTCCCCACAGCCACCCACAGCTTTTTCAGGGCACACCCCCCGTCTTTTGCGCCCCCAGCCTGGGGTGGCGAGGGCGCCCGGCTCATGCTAGCACCCTTGCGCTTCCACAGGCTTTGTGAGTTTCTCTAACTCTGCCCACACTGTCACAAGTAGTTTCTTCATTAAAGTCCCCTTATTTACCTGTTTGGAAGGTGCCATCTCTTTTCTTCTGGCACGTGGCACGCAGTAAGTGCTCATTAAACGTTTGCCCTTATACTACACCGCCGAGATGAAAGCTTCTACGGTGAAGTCTCCTGCTAGAAGGCTCCATCCTTTGCAAAGGTCCGCCTCGGGGGCCCTGCGTTAGCCTAGGTGTCAGCAAAATAGAACAAAGGATTCTCCATTCGAAGTCAGCAGCCGTGCCAGGGTAAACGTCACGATTGGCTTTCCCAACAGCCTGGCTCGGTGATGCCAGCCAGATAATTTTTCCAGGCAATTTCTCCTGCCATTGTTCCCCTTGGACTGGGTCCATCACTTTGTCACCTGGTGCAGAGGCCTCAGTGAACGGTGTATCAACATGCATTACAAGCAGCTGGGTTTCCGTTTTTGTTTCTGTCTTTGGATCGGTGCAGGTCAGCCCTTCACTGCACTCACAGTCTATGAAATAAAGACCTCGGCTAAGGCCCCTGGCCCTCCCCACTCCCTCCCATGTGTGGGTGCAGCAACGTCGGGATCTCAACCGTGGCACCGTCAGGCTCCTCCTGGATGGACCTGTGTGTTGTGTTGATCAGTCAATGGAGAGGAGTTTTATTTCTGAGAACGTTGTTGCATCAAGCCATAATCTGTGGCCTTGGCAGAGATATTTCACTGACCTCCATTTTCCTCCTGAAGCTGCTGGAAATCCCAATCCTGTCCCCCTCCCTTCGTTGTTGGTGTCATCACTGAAGACGCTGTTCCGAGAATGGTCCCTCTGATCTATCCTGTAAGTTTACAAAAGCTACAGTGTTCTGAGATGACGTACATCAATTCCTCTGGGTGGGGGGGTGGGGGGGGGGGGGGGGGGGGTGGTTATGGTTGTAACCATACGAAGCGTTGTGCTTAACATCTACTGCGCATCGATGCCGGGAGACTCCTGGTTTATTATCAGCATGTCTGTCTGAGTGGCTTCTCGTTAAAGCCGAGTTCAGTGTTGCTGCTCTGTCACCGCAGGATGTGGCCTCCAGGTCGCTCCGGTGGGTGTCCCAGCTCTCTGGCAGGGCCTCCATTTCCTTCTCCAGAGACAAAGCCAAGGCCTTGGGACTCGGGCCTGACGCTTCTGTAATAATTGCAATTCTTCCTTAGGTCCCTTTGAAAAAACGGCTATATCCACACAGGTGACTGGGAGTGCGGGCTTATGAAAAGTAAACAGGCCCCTTTCGTTCTGGGGGGGGGGGCGGCGGGGAGTGTTGTTCAAATAGAACGCACACAGCTCGAGAGTGTCCAGCGCATCTACACTGTCATTAACATTCCGCTTCAGCCCATCGCCGTCTCAGTATTGTGTTTCTAGGCAAGTTCCTTTGTTTGCTGTGTCGCTATGTCATCTTTCCACTGTTTGCTCCCTTTCTGGAATTGATGGACTTGGATTTCAATACGTGCTTCACTGCTACACGGGTTTGGAACCATAGCAGGATTATTTTTACCCCATTCTTTCCTTCATTCATTCAGCTCCACACCCAGCGTGGAGCCCAGTGCTGGACCTGAACTCATGACCTTGAGATCAAGACCTGAGCTGAAATCAAGAGTCTGACGCTTAACCGATCGAGCCACCCAGGTGCCCCCCCCCATTTATTTTTATTGTGAGCTTGAACCACTCTACTAAAAAATAAAAATAAAAAGACTCAACTGGATGCACATTCAGTTCTATCTGTGTCACTCCAAGTTCACTTATGACCTGGGCTGATGCGCGGACTGGGCTCCTGTGCACTGTAGTCAATGTGGACACACTGTTTCACTTAACGTTATTGTGTACACACATCATAGATCAACAAAGCCCACATACTTGTCATCTCCAATGGCTGGAGAGAATTCTGCTATGGAAGCTCAGCACTTTAGAAGACATCAGATTTGCATCCTTTTCCACTTGTGGGTGGCACTTCAAAGTGTACGAGCTGTAAAGAGAGTTCTGCTTCTCTCTGGCCACGAATCAATAACAAGGCACAATATGAATTAAGTCACATTGGAAACAAAACTCGGCAAGTTGAATTTAATTAGTATATATTGTTACAGGGCAGTCTAGTCTCTCCTGGGTAAGGGCCTGATGTTGCCAGGCTCCAGTTATCATTTACTCAGCCAAGTACAGAAGGTGTGATTAGAGACAAACCTGAGCGGTTTTGAAATGTGGTTCTAAGGGAGCTTGACTTTCATTTACCTTTGAGACGCCCACCTTCTGCTGGGTGCGTCGGCTTGGATCCTTTTCATTTGCACCACAGGGAACTGGATCTCCGTTGTTCTCCCCTCCAAGCATTCGTGTCTTTCTAATTTCCTGGTTCCTGTGGTCTGACAAAGCCTCACTGACCGTAAGCACCGTGAGATGGACGTGTTACAACCTGGCAAAATACCAGAGCGTTCTATTTATTCATGTGGCTGCTGGTTAGTCTAAAGATTGTCAGGAATATTCTGCTGCTGGCTTCATGGTACTCTTTACTTTGAAGGAGCGTTTTTCTTTTTTGGAATCTATTTGTTTTGTATCTCCTGCCAGTTGGGGTAGGTCCTAGGTTCATTTCCCTCCCAGCAAGGGGTAAGTATACAGTCTCTTGCTGAGGGTGGACGAGTCCCCTGGATATGATCATTTAAGGCCATTCAGTGCCTTTTGACTTATCTGCCTGTTTCAGCCCAATTCAACCTTGGGATAGCACACTTCGTATCTGTGGCAGATTCTAGTGCAGCACTAACATCTCTACCTTCTTGAAAGAGCCAGGAGAAAGACTACCACTTGCACGGCAAGTCGGGTGGATGAGAGAGGCCATTGACGGGTTTATTCGGAAGAAACCACTCCGTGGCTATGGGCTGCCTTGTGCCCACAGTGATTGAGCACCTCACTTCAGAGCAGTGGCCCCAAACGGTGCTCGGCCCCACAGTTGTCTGAAGCAACTGTCTTTTTAAGTAAGCACTACGCCCAATGTGGCGCTTCCACTCATGACCCTGAGATCAAGAGCCGCGTGCTCTACCGACTGAGCCACCCAGGCACCCCATGATGGCCTCTCCTAACAACTAGTTTACACTTACAAATCCCCTAGCTAGAGGTAGAAATGTGTTCCATGGGCAGATTACAGAATTAAGTGAAGTAGCCTACTGTGAAAACCAAGCCATGACCTTGGCCTCCTTTTAAACTCTGGTCTAAGCAGCTGAACTTACCAGTCACTGCTTGTAAGCCATCCTTGCTACTGGAAAAACAATTCGTGCACGCTTGCTGCTGATAACGGGATGTAATTACCCAATACAGTGGGTGGTCCAGGAAATCAATCTTTGCAAGTCTGAAGGAGGCAGTAACTAATGTGGTAGTCCTTTGCTTTTTTAGGGAGCTCTGTTTAGCATGGCTAGGAACCTTGCGCTAATAGGGTTTCACCCTTTATTTGCTTACTGAACTATGAATTCATTTATTCAATGATTCATTCATTTGTTCATTCATTTACCAAATATTTATTAAGCACCTTATGTGTGCCAGGCATTGCACTGGGTTTAGAGGCTACAGAGATAAATAAGGCAGTTTCTATTCTGGAGGGCCTCACGTGTTAATTACTACTACTACTACTAATTATATTACAATTGTTTTATTACTATTGCTATTATTATTGGATTATAGTGTGATAAATGCTAAACCAAGGCATATACACATACTATGGGATCACAGATGAAGTAACTACTCTTGGGGCAGGAGGTGGCGGGGAAGGATGTCACAGACTTGGTGTTGAAGACTGTAGAGGAGTTCACTAAACCAAGAAAGTCAAGGATTCATTGGGTTATTGAGATCAGATAATTTTTCACTTTAATGCAACCAGAGAAGAAAGTTTTTCTTCTACTAAGAAAACAGGTTCATATTTTTTCTAATTTCATTTGTACCCATGTTCATTTACTCCATTTATTCAATATATTTAAAATTTTCTTCCAGTTTTATTGAGATATAATCGACCATAACATGGTATTAGTTTAAGGTGTATGACATAATGATTTGATATATGTATATATTTGATAAATTGGATATATTCCGAAGTGATTGCCACAATAAGTTTAGTTACCGTCCATCACCTTATATAGGGACAAGGTTTTTTTCCTTATGATAAGAGCTTTTAAGATCTACTCTCTTAGCAACTTCCAAATATATAAAATGGTATTGCTAACTCCAGTCATCATGCTCTATGTTACATCTCCAGAACTTATTTATTTTACAACTGCAAGTTTGTACCCATTGACCACCTCCATCCAATTCCCCCACCCCCGACCCCCTGCCCCTGGCAACCACCAATCTGATCTTTGTTTCTGTAAGATTGGGTTTTTTTCCCCCCAGATTCCACATATAAGTGAGACCATACAGTATTTTTCTTTCTCTGTCTGACTTATTTCACTTAGCATAATGCCCTCACAGTCTACATTGTCACAAATGGCAGGATTTCCTTCATTTTCGTGGCTTAATGGTATCCCATTGTGTGTGTGTGTGTGTGTGTGTGTGTGTGTCCATGCGTGCGTGTGCGCATGCACACACACTACATTTTCTTTATCCGTTCATCCAATGACGGACACGTAGGTTGTTTCCATGTGTTGGCTGTTGTGAATGATACTGCAAAGCAGATGGAGCACTTACTATTTACTGAGTATGTACTAGGGGCTGTGGCACTGTTCTAGGTACTGAGGAAACAGCTCTAAAAAATTCAGACAAAAATTCCTGCCCTCTTAGAGCTTACCTTCTATTAGGTAAGGAGACAGACAACAAAGAAATGAACAAAAAAATCATATATATATATATATAATAATAAGAAGGTAATAAGTTAAAAGTTCTCTGAATAAAGTAGGAAAGAGATATAGGGAGTGAGTCACTCGCACCTGATTATGGTGGTAAAGGAAGGCCTTGCTGAGAAGGTAACATTTGAGGAAAGAGGCAAGTCATGAGGCTACGGGGGAAGAGTGTTCTGGGTAGGCCCGTCAGTGTGACTGGAGCAGACTGGGAGGAGTGGTGGCAGGAAATGAGATCAAAAAGGTAGCAGGAGGTCAGGCCGCGTAGAACCTTGTCAAATCTAGTAAGGTATCTGGCTTTTACACAGAGACGAGAAGCCATTGGAAGCAATAAAATCATGGATGCTGGTTGAAAATTTGGCTCTCAGATTTTCCAGAAACTCCTGCAATGAAACAAGCATTAATATTTTCCGATGAGGGGCGCCTGGGGGGGGTGCAGTCGGTTGAGTGTCCGACTCCTGGTTTTGGCTCAGGTCATGATCTCAGGGTCCTGAGATCAAGCCCTGCGTGGGGCTTTGTGCTCAGCAGGGAGTCTGCTTTTCCCCTCTCCCTCTGCTCCTCACCCCTGCTCGCTCTCTCTCTCTCTTGCTCATAAATAAATAAAATCTTAAAAAATATATTTTCCAGTGTAAACAATAAAGTGTATTTTTAAAAGCTTTTTTTTTTTTTTTTTTTTTTTGCAATGAGTTAAAAACGTCCTTAAAAGACTTTTCATAAGGCCTCCTGGTTAAGCGTCTGCCTTCAGCTCAGGTCCGATCCCAGAGTCCTGGGATCGAGCCCCGCATCGGGCTTCTTGCTTGGCAGGGAGCCTGTTTCTCCCTCTCCCTCTGCCTGCTGTTCCACCTGTTTGTGATCTCTCTCTCCCTATCAAATAAATAAATAAAATCTTAAAAAAAAACTTTTCATAACGTTAAAAAATAAAGTTTTCATTAAAGTCATGATTTTAGAATATTTCATGCCATAACTCAGTGTTTCCCTTGATTATGGCTCCCGATTCTACTGCTCTGTCTGCCGCCTTCACCCCACATTTAGAAAATGCCGAGATTACAGATGGGCTGACGGGAGTGTGAGGTGCCTCACAGGAACATCGCCCCCAAGGAAGGGGCACAGACAGCACAAATGGGATGACTTGGCAGGGAGTGGGTGTTTGGGGGTCTTGATAGAGAAAAACGCTTGCAGAAGAATCCTTGAAGATCCTTCTGAACCTCTGGGAAATACCCGTGATGAGACTTCTAAATACATAGACCTATGTATTTAAAGTTGGACAATGACAAGAGCCCATCCTTGAAGACTGTTACTGCTCAACATTGAATAACACTAACCTAGATTTCAGCCTGTTTTTTTTCAACAAAGAAAATGAAATGTAGTTCAAACATTCACATTTGGCCTTCCCTAAAGACACTAGAGATATTCCAGAACGGGCAGCTCTCTTCTGGGCATTTCTCTGAGTGGCCACTGAGTGGCAGTCCAGGGAAAATTATTATAAGCACAACCTTGCTGGATACATATTTATTAAACGGAAACTAACATGATGCTGAGGGTGGAAATTTCTTCTGCCCCTGGACTCTTCTGCTCTCTGAGTCCTGCCGTGGACCCACCGGAGGCAAAGTCAGGGTCATTTGTCTGTGGCCTGCCATTAGTGAAGGCCACACATCTTTCAAGGCCCCTCTGGGGACGGGGTGAGGGTATCGGGAGCAGGTATGTGTTTATGTATATATGTGTAGGTCACGAACATTAATCTGCCAGTGCCGTTCAAATGGCACCTAGAGAGTTGCTCGTTTAGCTGCATAATGTGCTCTTTAAATAGAACTAAACCAATTTGGGAATGCAGCCCTATGCAGCAGTTTGGTCGGGTGGTAGTGGGAGAGAGGGGAAATGGCAGGGAGGGGGCCAAAATGGAAGCTCTTGAAATGTACTATTGCTTACTTCTAGAAGTCCAAGCTATTTCTTGTTCCATTAGCTGGCCCCTGCTATCCTATTAAAATTGCCATGTCTTAGGCATTAGGTATCATTGAATTCCACTCAAATCCCAGCATTCTGTGAGGTTCAATCCTTGGCCCTTTGCTTTTCTTCTATAGTCTTTCTCTGGGAGCTCTTGTTCACGAGGACTCCCATTTCCAGCCCCAGTCCACCCCTAGAAGACACCTCAACTGGATGTCCCACAAACGCCTCAACTAATATTAGCCCTGTTATGGGTGGATTTGTGTCCTCTTTAAATGCATATGTTGAAGTCCTAACTCCTAGTACCCCATAATGTGACTGTATTTGGAGATACGGTCTTTACAGAGGTAATTAGGTAAATTGGGGTCATTAGGATGCGCCCTAATCCAATACAGCTGGTGTCCTGTAAGGACAAGCAGATTAGAACACAGATGTGTACAGAGGAAAGAGCATGTGAAGACCGAGGGAGAAGATGGCCATTGACGGGCCAAGGAGAGAGGCGTCAGAAGAAACTAACCCCAGTGACCCCTCAATCTCA
The DNA here is from genome assembly GCF_003265705.2 of Callorhinus ursinus. Taxonomy (NCBI): domain Eukaryota; kingdom Metazoa; phylum Chordata; class Mammalia; order Carnivora; family Otariidae; genus Callorhinus; species Callorhinus ursinus. The sequence continues at coordinate 1,948,493 of NW_027397095.1, forward strand.
GCCTTTTGCTTCCAGAACTGTGAGAAAATAAATTTCTGTTGTTTAAGCCACCCAGTCTGAGGCACTTCGTTATGGCGGCCCCAGCAAACAGATACAAGCCCCAAACACAACTCAGTTTCCCTCCTTCTTAGTTGATGACACTTCACTCGGCCCAGGCAGAGTCATCTTAGTGTCCTCCCTCTCTTTTTCCTCTCCCTCCAAACCCCTTGCTATCCCCATATAATGGAACCCAAAGCTCTATCTACTCAGTCACTGAAACATCTCCTGAATCCATCTTCTCCATCCAGACCCTCACTTCCATTGTCTTAATTCAACCCACATCATCATCCATCTGAACTGTGCAATGAATGGCTTTTCATCTCTCTCTTCCTCCATATACGCTTCACTCTATCACCATTTGGCACTTTAGTTGGGAGAAACGATAGCATGATGGTCTACTGACGGCAATAATACAGTGGAGAAGGAGAGATGGTGAGTCATGTGGTAGAATTTCTGGTGTAATGAGCTGGTACAGGTGAAATGGGAAGGGGTCTAGTATGCAAGTATGCTAGGGGCATCTGGGTGGCTCAGGTGGTTGAGCGTCCAACTCTTGGTTTCGGCTCAGGTCATGATCTCATGGTCATGGGATCGAGCCCCACATCCAGCTCCACACTTAGTGCAGAGTCTGTTTCAGATTCTCTCTCCCTCTCCCTCCCGCTCATTCTCTCTCTCTCTCAAAATACATAAATAAAATCTTTTAAAAAAAACCAGTATGCTAGCACACAGGAGCGGTCTTCCATAAGAACACACACAGCTCATCTGTAGGAACAGCAAAGAAAGTAGAGAACATGGTACAAGTGTAGGTAATGTGGTAGATTTGGTGGTGGGAGTGTAGAAGGTCTCTTCTGACTGCTGTGTTTTTTCTCAGTGGGAGAAGAAGCATGTTTGTCAATCAATCACCTGACAGTGAGAATAGTAAGGAAAAGCAGTAAGCTTGAGAAGAATAGAGAAGTTATGAAATCATTGAGGCGCATGGGAGAGAACTGGCCTGGGGAAGGAAAGAAGTAAGCAGTAGTACATTTCAAGAGCTTCCATTTTGGCCCCCTCCCTGCCATTTCCATCTCAACTCTTAAATGCTGCCAGCATTATTCCTTTCCCCTCTCTCCCACTACCACCCGACCAAATTGCTGCCCAGCTTCTGGGCAGTGCTGGACGTTTGTGGTCTTGGAGGTAAAGTGGGAGCAGTCAGCAGAACTTGGTGCTTTTCTCTAGCTATAGTGGGCTGCACAGAGGCAGGTCGGTGAGTTGGAGAGTTGGAGAGTTCGATCTCACCAGGTTGGGGGTTTGCCAGGTGAGAATAACAGGAAGATGGAGAGCAGGAGATTGAAGAGGATGACCATAATGATGGACTGAAGAATTTATTTTTTTAAGATTTTATTTATTTATTTATTTATTTATTTATTTATTTATTTATTCATGAGAGACAGAGAGAGAGAGAGAGAGAGGCAGAGGCAGAGGGAGAAGCAGGCTCCCCGCTGAGCAGGGAGCCTGACGTGGGGCTCGATCCCAGGACATTGGGATCATGACCCGAGCTGAAAGCAGACGCTTAACCATCTGAGCCACCCAGGCGTCCCGGACTAGAGAATTTAATGCCAGGAAGGAAGTGAAGCTTTGAGGGGCCGAGGATCAGTGAACAGATGGTACAACTTTAGGACACTGCGGTTGAGGGAGTTCCGGTTCAAAGACAAGGGAGCTGGAGCGTTAGGAGATGGTCCCCAGAGTGGGGAGCTTGACAATGAGTTTGGGGTCAGTAGTGGCAGTGAGATTCTGGGGAGAGAGGTCAAGGCAGCTTGGCGACAAGATCATTGGTGGAGAGGAATTCAAGGAGTGAGAGATCAGAGTGGAGGAAGGATCATCTATATGTATATTAAAACCACTAAGAATGATGACTAGTATAGAGTTTTAGAGAGATTATGATCCCAGAGCTAAAACTGACATCAGAAACTTGTAGTTTGGGCCCTTTGGAAATGACAATTCTCAACCAATACCAAGCAAAGCCATCTACAATTTCTGACACTGTTGCGTCCAATATCTGTCACATCCCTCATTCTCACCACCTCTTGACTAAAACCGAGACCTATCGGCTTTACTGCTCTGATACACAAAGCTTGGCTAACATGTCTCTAATGCCCAAAACAACTACCTTCACCAGAACAGGAATTTTCATTCTAAAATTTCCCAAAGCATCAATCCAGCTTTCTAAAAACATTTAAATGTTTTCTTTTCTTTTTTTTTTAAGATTTTATTTACTTGGGAGAGAGAGAGAGAATGAGCAGGGAGGAGAGGCCGAGGGAGAGGGAGAAGCCGACCTCCGCGGAGCAGGGAGCCCGACGTGGCCTCTCTCCCAGGACCCCCAGATCCTGACCTGAGCTACAGGCAGACACTGAACTCATTGGGCCACCCAGGCGCCCCTAAATGTTTTCAAATATAATGTGCCTTGGGAATTCACAGGCTTAACTTTCGAGATCTCTGTTTAGGGGAAATCCAGGATGTCCACACCATGTCGTGATTTCCTAAGGTCCAAGTCTGAACTTCATTCCCTACTGGGCTGAGGTGCTGAATAAGACAATGGTTGACCAACATGTGTTAAGCCAAGCCAAGCGCCTGATTCCCCAGCTCAGAACAGGAACGCCAATGAAGTCAAAACAATTTTGCTCCTGTCCACCCCTACCCCCCACCGCGTAAAATAAAGGCCCTGAAAAGAAAGCCTACTGCTGGCGCTGGCAATGAAAGTGAGCAGAAATGAAGGGAATCTAAGAAGGCGGTGATTCTTTTGCAGAACACAGAGGCTTTGTGAGGCAAATCACATATCACAGTGATATTTCAGAATCTCAAGGACCTCCTGTACAGCTGTACAGAGGAAAGACAAATCTGCATATTCTTTCTCCGACACTTCCGCTTTGTCCTCATAGCTATACCTCCCCAACACTACCCCCCAACACTTGTACTCTGTGCAAATCAAGTACAGTAACAAACAGTTGCTTCGTGTAAGAAAAATTCAAACTACAACCAGTTGGCTCTTCCTCTACCTCTAACAGTAGGTTTCCCTCTTACGGAGATTAGGATAAAACTAGCAATTTTGGTGTCTTCGTCAAGCTTGTTAAAATAGGATTCTCCCTGTACAAGCAAATCTTACAAAGGCCAGAGAAAGATTTAGGTCAAATGGACGAGGACTTTCCTTATCAGCTGCGCACGTTTTCAGCTCCTAGAGCCTTCTGTGAAACCCTAGGCTGCTTGCCCCAGGTAACTACTCTATTATTGAAGTGAGCTGGAGATGACTCCTCAGGGAGAAATTATAATTGGAAGTGTCATTTATCTTAAACTTCTATCCTAAAAGACAAGATCCTGGGCACAAAGCCAAGAACCCCATATATTTAGAATATTTTTAAAACCCTTGAACAAGGAAGCATGCTTCAGTGCAAGTTTAATGTTCACGGTTCTCTTGAGACAACATTTTTAAAAGGAGGGCAAATAATAGATATACTTAAGTTTATTTTAATGATATCTGTGTGGAAGTCCCTAAGGTCCCTTCCAGCCCTAAGATCCTGTGATTCTGGGTCGGACGAAACTATTTTAAAGGACTCATTGAAGGGATAAGCACAAATAACCTACCATGGAGAAATTTCTAATGAGCAATTGATCTGCATTTTAAGAAGTGTGAGACCACATCTTGATCTACTTTGGTATCCAACACAGGGTCTATCAGGAACTTAGACCTATAGAATTTTATCCACGAAATCTTCCTGTTGACAGATGACTTAGGAATAATGAAGTTGGAGAGGGCACTGCATTATTTTTTTGTGAGAGATCATAATGATGAATTATAGGGTCATAGATTTCAGAGCTTGATGAGACCATTGGGATCATGTAATTCAGTGTTTTCAATTTGTAAAGCCATGGAAACTTTTCTTCTAACAGAATACGTTAGTTTGTTTGCAGTAGGGATGGGGAGCCTGGAGACCTGGACCTCTGCAAAACACAATTTAAAAAGATACTGATCTAGTCCAAAACTCTCAAGACATTAGGTAGCCACGGCCATAGAGGGAAAGACAGTGGACAAGCATAGCACATCAGTGCTATAGCCCTTGACTCTCCTTTGACTTGCGGTTTTTCCTGGGTTATGTCATAAATACTTTCGTTCTTAACAATCAGGTCCTATCCCTGTGATCATTTGATCATCACACCCCAACTGAGCTGAAATATTTCCATTTAACTCAATTCAACTCAAATTTATTTCATTTGGCAAACAGAAAAAATAAATCTGAATTTCATAGGATTTGTGGCCTGGAATTCAGATTTTTTTTTTTTTTTTTTTTTTTTTTAGTTTAAGTAGACTCCATGCCCAACGTAGCACTCAAACTCACAAGCCTGAGATCAAGAGTCGCATGTTCTACTGACTGAGCTAGCCAGGCACCCTTGGAATTCAGATTTTTAAGGTCCTCTCCAAACCATGTGAAATCTAAATCCAATAGTGAAGGATGGTATCAGGAAGCAATATTAATAGGTTTCTCGTTTCTTTTTCTGACGTTCATGATTACTGAAACTAAAGGAAGAGAGAGGGTTTCATTGTGCACATAATTAAGGGAAATTACGACAAAAAAAACACTGAGTTTTGTGAGGGCAGGGATATTGCATATTAGATCACTACCGTATTCCCTGCGCTTAGTACAATGCCTGACAGATAGTGTGATGGTTAATTGTATTTGTCAACTTGGCTGGTCTAAGGCGTACCCAGATAGCTGGTAAAACCTTATTTCTGGGTGTATCTGTGAGGATGTCTCTGAAAGAGATTAGTCCTTAAATCAGTAAACTAAGTAAAGATTGCCCTCACCAATGTGGGTGGGCATGATCCAATCCATTGAGGGCCTGAATAGAATAAAAAGGCAGAGGAAGGGAGAATTCACTCTTTTTACTTGAGCAGAAACATCCATCTTCTCCTGCCCTCAGGCATCAACACTCCTGGTTCTCAGACTTTTGGACTCAGGCTAGGACTTAGACCATTGGTCCCCTAATTCTCAAGCCTTTGGACTTGGACTGAATTGTACTAATGGCTTTCCTGGTTCTTCAACATGCAGACAACAGATAAGGGGACTTCTTAGCCTCCATAACCATGTGAGTCAATTCCTATAATAAATCTATCTATCTATCTATCTATCTATCTATCTATCTATCTATTCTATCTATTATATATATCCTATTGGTTCTGTTTCTCTGAAGAACCTTGACTTAATACAGATAGTAAGTGTTAGATGAATATTTATTGAATGAGTGATGACAAATGGTCCATACCTTAAATTCTGAAAAAGGTAAAGGACCATTTGTTCCCCAAGTCTATATAGACACTGACTGTGTGTCTTGCCCTTTGTTAGGTGCTGGCTGGATTGGAAGAGGTAGAGCTCCAGATGCAGAAAATATGATTCTTATCTTCAAGGAACTTACCATAGGAATTGAAATAATTTTTTAAAACCACTAGCAATCACCCAAGAAACAAGCACACACTGTATAGTACAGGATTCAGCCTTGAACAACTTCAGCAAAATGGTGAGATAGGAAGCTCCAAGGTCTTGTTCCCTATGGAAACACAAAAACCAAAAATCCTGGCTAAATAATCTTATAGTAGCAGTGGAAAACAAAGGTCTGCAGCAACCAAGTGAATGCCCAATCAAGAAAAAGCTACATTCAAGACAGAAGGAAAATTTGTGGCATTTTTGTCCATCCTTGCCCATTCCCTCCCTGGTGCAGCATGGTTTTGGCGGGGGAGAAGGTGGCAGCCCAGTTCCCAATTCCCTACCTAGAACCAGAAGGAGCAGCACAGACCTTATTTGCAACATTCTAACCTGGCTAGGGGATGCCTGATGGACTAATCTCTGTTTTGCTCAACTCAGATCTCAGGTGAGGAGAAGCACTGGGGCTTAGGAAAGCTGCAGGGAGACTAAGACCCTTTGGCAAGATATTATGGAGACAGACGTATAATAGGCCAGCTAAGGCTCCAGAAAGAAGCTGGTGTGAGACTATTTGAGAAATTAACACATTTCAAAAAGCAGCTGTATATCCAGAAGAATCAAAAAAGCCAGACACAAGCCCACATAAGGTGCATGCTTAGAAAAGACCTGAGAAGATCTTAAGCTTTCTCCATGAGCTGATCCCAAGGCTCAGGGCACACCCAGCAAAATCGCAAAAGACTTCAGCACAGAGCCAATGTGCAAAGACTGGAAGGTGGCTGTTTTTTTTTTTTTTCCAAATGCCCAATCAAAAAAAATCATAAAGGATATCAAGAAACAAGAAAATATGGTCCATTCAAAGGAAGAAAATAAAGTAGCAGAAACTGTCACTGAAAAAACAGGCATCAGACTTGGTAGAAAGAATTCAAATATGGTCAAAGAACTAGAAGAAATATGGACAAAAAACTAAAATAAATCAGGAAAATGATATATGAACAAAATAGGAATCGCAACAAAGAGATAGACATTATTAAAAGGAACCAAACAAATTCTGGAGCAGAAAATGCAAGAATGGTTCAACATAATAAAGGCCATATGTGGAAAACCCACAGCTAACATCATATTCAACAGTGGAAGACTGAAAGCTTTTCCTCGAAGATCAGGAACAAAAGAAGAATCTTCCCTTCTGCCACTTCTATTCGATATTGTATTGGAAGTTCTACCTCATACAATCAGGCAAGAAGAATAAGTAAAAGGCATCCAAATTGTAAAGGAAGTAGAATCATCTCTGTTCACAGGTGACATGATCTTATATGTAGACAACATTAAAGAGACCCCAAAATCTCCTAGAACTAACAAATGAATTCAGCAAAGCTGCAGGATACAAAAAAACAGTTGCATTTCTATACAATGAACAATCTGAAAAGGAAATTAAGAAAACAATTCCACTCACAAGAGCGTTGAAAAGAATAAAATAGGAGTAAACTTAACCAAGGAGGTAAAAGACTTCTACGCTTAAAACTAAAAAAATATTGCTGAAAAAATTATGAAAGACACAAATAAATGGAAAGACATCCCATATTCATGGATTGGAAGACTTAATATTACTACCCAAGACAATGTACAGATTCAATACAATCTCTACCAAAATCCCAATGACGTATTTTGCAGAAATAGAAAAACTATCCATCCTAAAATTCATATGGAATCTCAAGGGACCCTGAAAAGCCAAAACAATCTTGAAAAAGAAGAATAAAATTGGAGGACTCACTTTCTGAATTAAAAACTTGCTATAAAGATATGGTAAGCAAAACAATACGGTGCTAGCGTAAGGATAGACATATAGATGAATGGACTAGAATAGAGAGCCTGGGGGCAGCTGGCTGGCTCAGTTGGTAGAGCATGTGACTGACTCTTGATCTTGGGTCATGAGTTCGAGCCCCACACTGGTGTAGAGATTACAAAAAATAAATACATAAATAAGAGAGAGAGAGCCCAGAAATAAGCCCTTGCACATATGATCAAATTATATTTGACAATGCCAAGACCTTTCAATGGGTAAGATAGTCTTTTCTAGGGGCACCTGGATGGCTCAGTCATTAAGCGTCTGCCTTCGGCTCAGGTCATGGTCCCAGGGTCCTGGGATCGAGCCCCGCACCGGGCTCCCTGCTCCGCGGGGAGCCTGCTTCTCCCTCTCTCACTCCTCCTGCTTCTGTTCCCTCTCTCGCTGTGTCTCTCTCTGTCAGATAAATAAATAAAATCTTTTTTTAAAAAAAGAGAGATTTAAAAAAAAAAGATAGTCTTTTCTACAAATGGTGCTAAAAAAAAAAAAAAAACCCGAAAATCGACATGCAAAAGAATGGGAACTACAAGGTAGGGGATATGAGCATCAAATAGGGGGTTGGACTATAGCCCAACAACTCAAAGGAGTGCTAGGCTTGCTCTAACTGGCCATTTAAGACTTAGAGTTTCACTCCAGGGATGAAGCCAACCACAACTGCTTACAACAGAGTTTCTCAAACTTGAGCCTGCCTCAAAATCACCTGGAGGGCTTGTTAGAATACAGATTGCTAGGCCCCACTTGCAGGGTTTCCAATTCAATAGGTCTTGGGAAGGGCCCCCGAGTTTGCATTTCTAACCTTTCTCCAGTGGATGCTGATGCTGCTGGTCTGGGGACCACACTTCCAGAACCACCTGCCCAGGGTAAAAGGCTTTGGTCCACTGGAGAACTTCAGATCAGTAACCTCCTCAGGGTTGAGAAAGGCCTGGCTGCAATTTAACTCCCTTGCCAGGAAATTTGCTGATGTTTCAGGCATAGTATTCAGCCTGGCCTCACTTTACTACGATGAGCCAGGCCAATCTGCTTGCTAGTGGTTGTGGTCCAGGGATGTGAAAGGCTTGATGTGTTGGCCTGGGATTTTCTGAGGTCTGCTCAACAAATGGCACCTGTTCTGGCTTTCTGTTGTGGTTTTTATGCATGGAGTGTTCCCAAAAGGAGTTATTAAATTGAATCCACTGATAATCAATCACAGGTGAACTTGGCCTTTATTACATATTACCTTGCAGAAAGCCACATAGTCAAGTGCTCCTCTTCCTCTTTTTTGAGTCTATAGTTTCGGAATCCCCTGGTCTTCTCTTTCTATAGTTGTCTGAATTCTGAAAAAAAAAAAAAAAAACTTATCTTTGGGAGGAAAGCTGCCTTTCTGTGACTCTTCTTGCAGAAGCAGGCCAATCTCTAGGAGCATCTCACTATAATGTAATTTTGAATTTTTGAATTTTCTTGAGCATGTATCCTTCCTGATGTTTTATTGAAGTGAGGGTCTTTCATCTGAGTTCTTTTCTGCCTTCTGGTACTAGAAGCTTGTGGTGATGCCACTCTGCTTCAGTTCATTCTGATTAAGCCCTTCAGTGTGAAACTGGGCGAATAACTTTGCCAGGTGGTCTCTGAAAGGGCCAGGTTTATAAATGATTGGTGCATGTTCCTATATAGAAAGTTGATCATCCAATGATTCTAAAAGCACAGAGTGCTTTGAGGTTTAGAGCAGGGTAAGTGAAGGTTTACTCTGGTAAGGATTCTGTTTTCATTAAAGCGTCTACTGATTATCTTTTGCTGCGTAACTACTCCCAAATCAGCGCCAAAACACTTTAGCTCAAAATTCCCTGGATTGGCAATTTGAGCAGAGCTCAGCTAGCAGTTCACCTGGTCTTGGCTGGGTTTTTTCTTAGAGCTGTGCACACCTGCTGGGTCAGCTGCGGGCTGCTGGCTCTAAGATGCTTTGCTTCAACTGGAAGTCATGTGCGTTTCGTGGTCTCTCATCCTCCAGCAAGCTCATCTGGCTTGATCACATGGCAACTGGCTAGGTTCCCAGAGAAAGAGAAGGTGTGCAGTATCCCCTGAGGCCTAGGCTCTGAGCTGACATACTCTCATTTCTGTCGTATTCTATTGGCCAAAGTAAGGCACAAGTCCAGCCTGGGTTCAAGGGGTAGAAAAACAGATTCTACCTCTTGGTGAGATGAGCTGAAGTCACATTGCAAAGGGCTTTGTCAGAGGGAGAAAAGAAGGATTGTGGCCATTTTTGCAACCAACTGCAAAGAGTCACCTCAGGGCCCTAGATCATGCTGGTCTCTCTTCCTGGAACTCTTTTGTCTTCACCCTTCTCATGGTTGGTCCTTCTCATCCTTCAGATCTCAGCTTAATTATCACATCTTCTGAGAGGTTTTCCTACCAGCTTGTCCTGTAATTCATTAATATAATTCTCTATTTAAAATCCCTGCTTTTCCTCCTACAAGTACTTATCTCATTTTGTGATTGTATTATTTGGGCTTATCAATTCCTCTCAATTGCGCCAATAGAATGAAAGTTCTATAAGGTCAGGGAATAAGTTTGTCTTTTTTACCGTTGTATCAATAGTATTCAGTCTAGTGCCTGACACAAAGTGGGCCCTCAGTGAATATATGTCTAATGAATGAATGAATTGAATGGAAGGAGGGAGTGATATAATCTATCTAAATGAGGAACAGAGCAAGCATTTCAGAAGAGGGTAGAAGGACTGGTTGGGCGCTGTAACAAGCAGAGCATAGAAAGGAATCAAAGAAGATCAGTAAAAAGGTCCAGTGGCGGGGGTGGGGGATACCTGGGTGGCTCAGTCAGTTAAGAGTCTTGCCTTCGGCTCAGGTCATGATCTTGGGGTCCTGGGATCCAGCCCCACATCAGGCTCCCTGCTCAGAGGGGAGTCTGCTTCTCCCTCTGTCTCTGCCACTCCCCCCGCTTGTGTTCTCTCTCTCTCAAATAAATAAATAAGATCTTTTTAAAAAAGGTCCAGTGGGCTCTCGCCACCAGCATGATGTCCTTAAAGGGGTCCTGATAAGGTGCTTTCTCCCCAAGACGGTCCTTCATACCTGAGGTTAAAGCATCTTGGGGCTTGGAAAAGACCTTGAAGCCTAAGATGACTTATTTCAAACCAAGAATCAGGGCCTGTGGTTTGCCAAAGGGTCATTTTTCTGATTCACGATTGTGTTAAAATAAGAGGGCTAAACTTGTAATAGAAATAAAAATTTTTTTATATGTTTAACAAATCATTATCACCAGAGGAATAAAATGATGAGAAATGATAACTTATCTGGGGAAAGGGGGCATAGATGATTGCCATGCTTCAAGGCCACCTGGAATCTGGGATTTCAGCTCCGAGTATCAATCCTCTAAGTCTTGAGGTTCTTGGCCTTTAAGCCACTGCAAATCTATAATTTTCCCAAGAACCAGTCCTGTTCTCAGCCCTACCGTGCTAGACTCTAGGGGGATGGTTCTTACTGAGGCTGATTTTCCACTTCAGGGATTTTGACAATATTTTCACTGATTTTTAGTTGTCACAGTTGGGGAAATGCTACTAGCATACAGCAAGGTAGAGGCCAGAGGGACTGCCAGACATCCTACAATGCACAGGATAGCACCCACAACAAGACAGCCTCTTCACTGCACCATTATTTACAATAGCCAGGACATGGAAACAACCTCAGTGACCACTGACAAATGGACAAAGACGACGTGGTATATATACGCAATGGAATATTATTCAGCCATAAGAAAGAAGAAGTCTTGCCATTTGCAGCAACGTGGATCAACTTTGAGGGCATTATGCTAAGTGAAGTAAGTCAAACAGAGGAAGACAAATGTTATGTGATCTCATTTATATATGGAATCTAAAAAAACCAAACTCATAGAACCAGAGATCAGATTTGTGGTTGCCAGAGGTGGGCATGAAGAGTCAGTGGGGGGGTGGGGTGGTGAGGGAAACTGAGTGAAGGTGGTCAAAAGTTTTAATATTAGTAAGTTAGGGGCACCTGGCTGGCTCAGTTGGTGGAGCATGTGATTCTTGATCTTGGGGTTGTGGGTTCGAGCTCCACGTTGGATGTAGAGATTACTTAAAAATAAAATCTTAAAAAATTAGTAAGTTCTTGGGGATGTAATTTGCAGCATGGTGACTATAGTTAATAATGCTCTATTGTATATTTAAAAGTTGCTAAGAGTGTAGTTCTTAAAAGTTCTCATCACAAGGAAAAAAGTTGTAACTCCATGGGATGATGTTAACCAAACTTAATGTGATGATCATTTTATAATACATATGTACATCAAGTCATTGTGTTGTACACCTTAAACTTACACGATATTGTATGTCAATTATATGTCCATAAAACTGGAAAAAGCTTCTGCACAGTGAAGGAAACAATCAAAAAAACTAAAAGGCAACCTACTGAATGGGAGAAGATATTTACCAATGACATATCTGATAAAAGGTTAGTATGGAAATATATAAATAACTGATACAACTTAACACCCAAAAAACAAATAACCCAATGAAAAAATGGGCAGAAGACATGAGCAGACATTTCTCCAAAGAAGACATTCAGATGGCCAACAGACACGTGAAGTTGCTCAATATCACTTATCATCAGGGAAATGCAAATCAAAACTATAAAAGAGTATGGAGTTTACTCAAAAAATTAAAAATAGAACTACCCTACAATCCATCAATTACACTATTAGGTATTTACCCCAATATATAAAAACACTAATTCAAAGGGATACGTGAACCTCTATGTTTATTCCGGCATTATCTACAGTAGCCAAATTATGGAAGCAGCCCAAGAGTCCATCGATCGATAAATGGATAAAGAAGAGGTGGTATAGGGGTGCCCGGCTGGCTCAGTCAGTTAAGCATGAAACTCTTGATCATGGGGTTGTTAGTTCAAGCCCTATGCTGGGTATATATGAGCAAGATATGTAGAGCATATAGTTATATAGAGCGTATATATAGAGTGTATATATATAATGGAGTACTGTTCAGCCATAAAAAAGAATGAAATCTTGCCATTTGCAATGACATGGGTAGAGCTAGAGAGTGTTATGCTAAGCGAAATAAGTCAGAGAAAGGCAAATACTACATGATTTCACTTATATATGGAATTTAAGAAACAAAACAAATGAGCAAAGGAAAAAAAGGAGAGAGAGAGACAAGTCAAGAAATAGACTCTTAACTATAGAGAACAAACTGATGGTTACCAACGGGGAGGTAGGTGGGGGGATGGGGATGAAGAGTGCACTTGTCATGATGCGCACTGAGTAATGTGTAGAATTGCTGAATCCCTATTTGTACACCTGAAAGTAATATAACACTGTATGTTAACTATACTGGAATTAAAATAAAAAATTTAATAAAAAATTATAAAACAAAATATAAACATATAAATGTGTAAGAAACATAAATGTATAAAAATATTTTTGTATAACAAAAAAACCCCAGAAAACAAAACAAAACAAACAACAACAACAAAAGAATCAGCCAGCCCCCAAATGTCAATGGTGCCAAAGTTGAGAAACCCTGCTAATCAAGGACAAGGCCTGGAATGAAGCGCACCAGTGGGTATGAAGAAAGGCATCTGACACAGCTGCCACATGGATGAATCTGGAAGACATCATGCTACATGAAATAAGCCAGTCTCGAAATGTCAAATACTGTATGACTCCACTTATATGAGGCCCCCAGGGTAGTCAGATTCATAGAGACAGAAGTTATATGGAATTATAGTTGCCAAAGGCTGGGGGAGCGGGATATGAGTTATTGTTTATTGAATACAAAGTTTCAGTTTGGGAAGATAAAAAAAAATGTTCTAGAGAAGGATGGTGGTGATAATCTCACAACAATGTACCTATGCTTAACGCCACAAAATCGTACACTTAAAAGTGTTTTTAAAAATAGCATCTGAATAGACATTCACCCAAGGAAGATATACACATGACCAAGAAAGTACATGAAAAGACACTCAACATGATTAGTCATTAGGGAAATGCACATCCAAGCCACGATGAGATACCACTTCACACCCTGCAGGACGACTAAAATCAGAAACAGACACAAATGCAGGCAAGGACGTGGAGAAAGCAGAACCCTTATACTTCACTGCTGGGGTTGTAAAATTGTGCAGCCCCTTTGGAAAATAGTCTGGCAGCTCCTCAAAAAGTGAAATCTATCGCTACCACATGACCTCGCAGCTCCACTCCTCTGTGTACACACAAGAGAACCGAAGACCTAGCCACACAACTTGTACACAGAGGTTCCACAGCAGCATTATTCTTAACAGCCAAAAGAAAACAGATAGAAGCAATCTAAATGCCCATCAGCTAATAAATGGACCTTCAAAATGTGGTATAGGTACACCTTGGATTATTATTTGACCATAAAAAGGAACAAAGTGCTGATCCATGCCATCGTATGAATGAATATGGAAAACATGATGCTAAATAAAAGAAGCCAGCCAGAATAGACCACATATTCTTTGATTCCATTTACTATTTATTTATTTATTTATTTATTTGGTGATTTTATTTTGAGAGACAGAGACAGAGAGTGAGCACAAGCCTAGGAGCGGAGGGGGAGAAGGGCAGAGGGAGGGAGCGGGGGAATCTTAAGCAGGCTCCACGCTAAGCGGAGCTTGATTTCACCACCCTGAGATCATGACCTGAGCTGAATATATGATTCCATTTATATGAAATTTCCAGCATAGGCAAATATTAGATTCACAAAGTAACCTAGTGCTTGTTACAGGTTGGGGAATGACTGCTAACAGGTAAAAGTCTGTTTTGAGGGTGATGGAAATGTCTTACAATTAAATAGTGATGATTGTTTCACAATTTGGTAATATGCTAAAAGACACTGAAATGTAGACATTAAATGGGGAAATTCTGTGGCATGCCCACCAGATCTCAATAATGCTGTTATAAGTCAGTGATAGACAATATTCTTTTTAAAAACCTAGAAGAAAGTACAGTTCAAAAAAAAGTACAATTCAGTATCCAGACTTCATATCGTTACATGCCCACTTTCTGTTGGAAGTCATTTAACACAGACTACAACATTGCTACAGAAAATTAGCCATTGATAGTTTGGGTCCAAACTATCTAGCATAGATTATGGAATGGAAAAAACAAGAGCGGGAAGATTTACCTCAAATTTCTACAAAAGTTTAGGTAATAGCAATAAAAAGTTCAATGTCAGAAGTGCAAGTGGACAACGGACTTGTGCTATCGTATTTCAAAGAGCTTATGAGTGTGCGTGCACATGTGTGTATGACAGATATGTGTAAGAGATATGTCTACACTTTGGATCAGCACAGATGAAAGGAAATCATCTTTTGCCCAAATACTCCTAGAAGGCATGTCTCCCAAATACAAAGTCATCACATTTGTCAGTTCATCCCAGTGGGGGCTGGACCAGGTTTCAAGGGGGCCAGGACGAGAGTGAAGTCGGTGAACGCAGGTCTTGGCAAGTGCAAAGTCAGATCCTATAGTCACTTAACATGTTGACATTTTGTTCACGATGTTCTTTTGCGTGAATATTGATATTTCAGCAATGTTGCACTCAGAGAGTACTAATCTTGACTGCTGAGGTTTTGGTGTCCCCTCCAATTCTGTGCCCTTGGCCTAGTCTCCCCCCATTCCAGTCTTTTCTGTTGTCAAGCTTGGGCCATCTCTGGCTTGATGCCACCATAGTTTAGCTTTGATTCTGCTGACTTTACATTCTAGCAAGGTTACCCCAAAAGGGGAAAATGGTGGCAAGAGCAAAGCTCTCATGTTCTGCAGCACTGGGCCATGTGAGGAGCGCAGGAGTCAATGGTTAGATAGTGTCTGTTTCCAGTGCTCCTGGACGAGGGAGGTTCTGCTATAATCATGAATCATGGAAATGGGTCTAAGACGAGTTGAGCTGTTTCTGTTCTCCCTCCGTTAAAGTAATTGTGAATTGTTTGCCTCAGAGAGCCAGAGGTCTTCCCAGAGGTTGTCTCCAGCTCTTCTGTTTTGATGAACAGCTTTCTAAAACCTATTTAGGTACTTTTTTTAAATTAAAAAAGGCACGGGGAAAGGGTCCCCACATAGGACGCCATGGTTGGCACGGAGTCTGCTTGAGATCCTCTCTCCCTCTCCTTCTGCCCTTCCCCCTGCTCTCTCGCACATGCTCTCTCTTTCTCTCAAATAAACAAAATCTTTAAGAAATAGGGGGAGGAAACAATCACTGAAGTTACATTTGAACGTTTGAGAAGCAGTAGAATGAAGTAGTTGAGATCCACTGGTCTCAGAATGAGACAGGCCTGGGTCCTCTCCTGTTCCTAGCTGTGTGTCCTCAGACATTAAGGAGGGCACGTGATGGAATGAGCACTGGGTGTTACGTAAGACTGATGAATCCCTGACCTCTACCTCTGAAACCAGTAATACATTATATGTTAATTAATTGAATTTAAATGAAAAAAAAAATGAAAAAAAGAGAACTTTTAAGATTCCTGGGGTGGGATTTCCCAAAGCAAGATTTCTAGGTAGGAACACACTGCAGCCAGAGTAGAGAATAGCCAGCTGGGAAAGGAGAGGAAACCGAAGTGGCCTTTGTCACTGCCATCACTGGGGTTATTGGAACCCAGCAAGGCTGTGGGAATAATTAGTGACATCTATATGCATGAAACAAATAAGCTGATAATATGGAGCATGCCTGCCCTTTAAATTATTTCAGTGTAGTAGGGGATAATGTGACAGTGTGGTGTCAATGGGCCATGGTGTTGCTCACTTCCCAGTAGGCCTTAATGAGATTCCTTGTACTCATGCTGTACCTGGGCTGGGGAAGGAATGGGGGGAAAAAAAAATGGAAGCAAAAATGCATATTTGCTTGCTATCATTTCTTTTTTTAATTTAAATTCATTAGCCAAAAAAATTAAATCAGCCAACACACAGTACATCATTAGTTTCAGATGGAGTGTTCAACAATTCATCAGTTGCATATAACTCCCACACCCAGGGCTCATCACATCACATGCCCTCCCTTAATGACCATCCCCCAGTTGCCCCATCCCCCCACCCCCCTCCCCTTCAGCAACCCTCAGTTTGTTTCCCATAGTTAAGAGTCTCCCATGGCTTGTCTCCTTCTCTGATTTCTTCCCACTGAGTTTTCCCTCCCTTCCCTTATGATCTTCTGCACTGTTTCTTATATTCTACATAGGAGTGAAACCATATAATTGTTTTTCTCTGATTGACTTATTTCACTTAGCATAATACCCTCCAGTTCTGTCCACATCGATGTAAATGGTCGGTATTCATCCTTTCTGATGGCTGAGTAGTATTCCATTGTATACACACACACACACACACACACACACACACACACACACACACAAAATTAGCTTCATCTGTTGAAGGACATCTGGGCTCCTTCCACAGTTTGGCTATTGTGGACATTGCTACTATGAACACTGGGGTGCAGGTGCCCCTTCATTTCACTACATCTGTATCTTTGGGGTAAATACCTAGTAGTACAATTGCTGGGTCCTAGGGTAGCTCTATTTTTAACTTCTTGAGAAACATCCATACTGTTTTCTTGCTATCGTTTCTTCATTGAAACCAGGTCAGGGTCACTATTGTGACAAATGCCAAAGGAAAGAGGGACAGCAGGGTGTCACGCGTCTGTCCCCAGACAGGAGCAGCCTCCCTTTACCTGGTTTCCAAGTGTCTTTGGAGAACTGGATGGTTTTCTTCTCAAACACTCTCCACATGGAGGCTGTTTCTCCCTACGTCTGTCTGTTTTTGCCTCTGTCTCCCTCCGTATGTCCCCCCCTCCAGCCCTTCCCTCTGGCCTCCGTTGTTGCCGCTGCAGCTGGGATTTCCAGCATGTATTTACCTTGCAGGCAGCCAGGCAGTATTATCAAAGCCTACTCACTCTTCTGACCTTTGGGCGAGGGGAGCGGGCTGGGGAGTGAGAAGTGCTCAGACAGGTTTTCTCGGCAGTTTATTTTGTTGCCCGTGTGGCTTGGGTTGCCTGCTGGAAGCAATGAGTCTTCAGGGCGGGACACCCTGCACAAACAGCATTCACTGATCTCTGTGAGCTTTGGAAGCATGAGGAGAAAATACCGAGACCTCAAGGCCGAATCCCTGACTGGGGATCTGAAAGAGTCTCCAGCAGTGTAGCTGGAGTCCAGATTCTGTCTGGAACTGATCTCTGACATCAACAGGAGAGAAACACCGTCGACTACTTTTCTGGCTGGCAAGAAGTCTAGAAATGTGTATTACAATATGCCAGGGGTTTTAAAAGCAGACTTTGGTTTCTTCTTGTTCTCGATAGCATACAGAGCAATGCCCAAAGGAGTGTTTGCATTCAGCAGAAGCCCCTTCTAATGAGCTTGTATTGAGAGGTCTGGGTGCATGTGGGT
Organism: Callorhinus ursinus; assembly: GCF_003265705.2. Classification (NCBI taxonomy): domain Eukaryota; kingdom Metazoa; phylum Chordata; class Mammalia; order Carnivora; family Otariidae; genus Callorhinus; species Callorhinus ursinus. The sequence continues at coordinate 1,966,210 of NW_027397095.1, forward strand.
CCTTTAATTCCCAGTGTCTGTGCCCATGAAAATCAGATAGACCAAAAGCATGAATGGTTGTGCAAACACCAGGAGACCCCCTCCTTGGTATTCGGTCTGTTCTTGGTTTGATGAGTGAGAGCTCCCCTGCCAGCAGTTTTCAACAAAGAAACCTTTGGGGGGGGGGCGGGGAACCTGGGTGGCTCAGTCGGTTGAGTGTCTGACTCTTGGTTTCGGCTCAGGTCGTGATCTCAGGGTCATGGGATCGAGCCCCGAGTCAGGTTCCACGCTCGGCATGGAGTCGGCTTGAGATTCTCCCTCTCCCTCTGCGTCTACCCCGTCCCCTGCTTGTGGTCTCTCTTTCTCTCTCTCTCTCAAATGAATAAATAAATAAATAACATCTTTTTTAACAAAGAAACTTTTTGGAGAACCCCAGAATGCTCGCAGTGGCTACATTGATCCCTGACCAGCTCTGCAGTTTCTTCCAGCGGTTGTTTTGGTGTAAAAGAGCTGCATTACAGCAGTAGTACCCTGGAGGAGTAAGAGGAAATAAGTGAAAGACCCAAAAAGAAGAAAAAGCAAAAGGCCCAGGAGACTCCACAGGAGAATGGAATGGAAGACCCATCAGTCGCTGTCTCCAAACCCAAGAAAAAGAAATCTGTTTCCAAGGAGGAGTGGTTACTGGTGATCCTGAAGACACAGCTGGCAGTGGAAGTCTTCCCAAGAGGAAGAAATCTGCCCCCAAAGAGGAACCAGGTAGCGATGCTGAAGAGGCAGCAAATAGGAGCCTCCCCAAGGATAAGAGGAAATTCTCTTCCAAGGAGAAGCCACTCAGCAGTGGACCTGAAGAGGCTGCCGGCAGTAAGAGCAGGAGCTCCAAGAAAAAGAAAAAGCTCCAGAAGCTATCCCAGGAAGATTAGAATGGACATTTACCCGGTGGGGGGCATAACCCACATGACCTTTCCCAACCCATCCCTTACATCCCAATAAAAACAATTTCACGAGAGAGAAAAAAAAAAAGAGCTGCATTACGATCATCTGTGGGAATGTAACCCAGCACGGCCTCTATCAAAAACAGTATGAAGATTCCTCACAAAATTAAAAAAAGAATTTCCATATGATCCAGCAATCCCATTTCTGAGTATATAGCCACAAGAACGGAAAGCAGGATCTCAAAGAGATATCCACACACCCATGTTCATTGCAACATTAGTCACAATACCCCAAGAGGTGAAGGAATGCAAAGGTCTATGGATGGATGAGTGGAGAAACACAATGTGGGATATGCGTACAGTGGAATATTATTCAGCCTTAAAAAGAAGGAAATCCTATTACATGTCACAATACTGTATGATTCCACTTATATGAGGTATCTAAAGTGGTCCAGCTCCTAGAAACAGAAAGTAGAGTGGTGGTTTCCAGGGGCAGAGGGGAGGGGGAAATGGAGAGATAGTAAATGGGTATAGAGTTTCAGCTGCAAGATGGAAACTTCTGGAGATCTGTTGCATGACAATGTGAATATACTTAACTGAATAGTTGCGTTAAAATGGTTAAGATGGTAAATTCTTCTTTTCTTTTTAGATTTTATTTATTTATTTGTCAGAGAGAGATAGAAAGCACAAACAGGGGGAGTGCAGGCAGAAGGAGAAGCAGGGTCCCTGCTGAGCAAGGAGCCCCAAGCAGGACTCGATCCCAGGACCCTGGGATCATGACGTGAGCAGAAGGAGAAACTTCAACCTACTGAGCCACCCAGGTGTCCCAAGATGGTAAATTATATGTTACATGGTTTTTACTACAATTAAAACTTTAAAAACTACTGAAAATAAATAAAAATGAATCTGTACTGTAAAAGTTATGTTTTCGTGTGGGTCTTAGTGTTAGTTTTGTTCTAAAGACCCCTCCAGCATGCTCTCTCTCTCTCTCTCTCTCTCTCTCTCTCTAATTACATCAGAAGATGGGCTCTCTCCAAAGTGCTGATTGTACTGATGGGGGTGGCCCCACAAGGCACTGTACTCCGTCCCGCTCTGTCCCTGGGTCGGGTGTGGCCTGGCAGCCAACTTCCCCACGTACCTTCTGAAGGCCTGGCTTTCAGAAGATTCAGGCAAAAGGTGTGCATAGAAATCCCCCCACATCGGGCCAGACTGTTCTGATCTCCAACAGTGGCACAGAACACCACGAACACCCTTTCCTTCTGCTCACTGGTATGCACTAAAGCCGCTCCGCACACTGCTCCCTCCTCCTCCTCACTGTGTCTTGTTCTGGAAGAGAGAATGGAGGTCTCTTCTGTTTCTGCTTTTCAATTATTTGCCTGAAATAGGCCTAGGTCCACATCTCGGGGAAAATGTGGTAAATCGTGCCAAATGCGAGTCAAGTCTTTGGGTTTTTTTCTCACCGCGATGTTGGGTCTTTAAAATGATCTGAAATATTACTCCTTCACTCCAATGGATCCTGATAGGCTGCCCGGGTGTTGTGCTTCCTCCTCAGTGGCAGGAGGTACCAAAAAAATTGTCCTTTCCTTTGGAGGGAATATGCCGGCAAGCCACAAACCACTGGGCATCTAAAACCTTAATTGCAGTGGCGTGTTCTCTGAATCTTCCTTGTGTTTTTCTCTTGCCCTCTGGATACCCCTGTGTCTTACCGGGGCTTCTAATGCACTCATTACTTCTTGCTTTTCTGGTCCAATTACCATGATGTCATCACTAGAGCAGACCAGTGTGATGTTCTGAGGAATGTTCAGATCCCTCTGGACTATAATAAGGCAGAGGGCTAGAAAGTTAATAGAGCCTGGGGGCAAGATCATAAACACATTTTACGGTCTTGTCAGTTCCATGTGAATGTGAACTGTCTCCTGTAATCTTTCCTGATAGGACGGAAAAGAGCTCGCTTTCCAGATCTCAAAGCCCACATACCATGACCCCGAGGCTGTGGTGAGTTACTCTAGAAAAGATACTCGATCCGGCACAGCAGCCCCAACTAAGGCTACTACTTGGGTTGAGTTGGCAGGCCACTGTCACTCTTTCGGATCTGTCTGGCTTTCGCAGTGTCAAGTCTGGTGAATTAAGTGGGGACAGGATGGCAAGAAGTAGCCCTACATCGTTTAGGTGTCTAAGGCTGGCACTGATCTCTGCCATTCATCCGGAGAACTGTAACTTACCATACTTCCGGAGGCTAGAGGCAGGTCAGTAATGCATGTTGTCTTCTAAGACAGAAGCCTTTTCATTGCCTGTAAGCTGGGGTGGGGGGTGGCGCACAAGATTTTCACAGGGAGGAGTGGGGTACTTCTGCAGGCCTGCAGGGGTCAGAGGAATCTGGTCACTCAAGATTTTTGAGTGCATTAACCCTTATTCACTAGCCCGAGTCTTAGGGTTCCTTCCTGATCAGGGTCCCAACATCTCCGTGCCAGGGGCGCCTGGGTGTCTCAGTTAGTTAAGCGTCTGCCTTCGGCTCAGGTCATGATCTCAGGGTCCTGGGATCGAGCCCAGCATGGGGCTCCTTGCTCAGCGGGGGAGCCTGCTTTTCCCTCTCACTCTGCCTCTCCCCTCTGCTTGTGCTCTCTCGCACATAAATAAATAAAATCTTAAAAAAAACAACAACAACAAACATCTCTATGCCAGACCTGCTGGCGACGAGGATTCAACCTTCCCTGGAGATCTGCTATACTCTTATAATGAAGTCTCGGGCCTGACACTTAGCTGCTTCTTGTACTGGAAGGAGCAAAAGACAGTCTTAGGGCCCTTAACGTGACTTCATTCCGTTACAGCATCTCTCTCCCTAGTAGCGTGATTCTGAAGAACAGGAGCGCGCCGAATTTACGATCGATGCAAGTGGATACTCAAAGAAGAGATGAGGATAAAGAAAGAGGGGGCACTAGAGGGGCTGGTGGACAGAAAGTACAGAAGAAAAACTTTGCAAACTTGGCAACTTTTTGTTCCATTGCAGCATCAGGCTCCATCGGCGCGGTGTGCTAATGAGCTGGGCTGTCACAAAGCTCCAGGCTTGATGGGTGAAGAAACACCAATCTGCAGCCTGTCAGGGGCCCTGTGGAAGACGAAGCTGTGTTTACTGAGCAGTCTGGGGGCAAGGAGGCTCCCACCCTTCGTTCCAGGATTCATGGCCTGAAGACCTGAGTGAGTTGTCAGTACGTTGTCCCTGCCTCTAATGGCCATCAGAACAAGCGAGGCATTTAGCTTGGGTGCATTTGTTTTCATTTTCATAAATGAATAATGACCCTACAACTCTGAAGAGAGCAAGGCTGAGCACTGTTGGGGACAAATGAATACCGTTGAGTACTTTATTGAAACTGCACATCAGAAGGAACACAGCCAAGGGGGTGAGTTTCTCAATGGATTACAGAGCGGGCTGGGAGACCGCCATGAGTTTTACTACCAAGCGGTCAAGTGGCCTTACTGTCAGACCCCTGAGAAGGGTATAAACAGGGAGCAGAAAGGATATGTTTATGCCTTGGGTGGTAGTGGTGGTTGGTCCAATCAGGAAGAACATAATATACCTACTTAGCCATTGATGATGCCCGCACTACCAGCTCAACCATTTCTCAGCCTTTCCCTGGGCCACTACCACAGTCTCCCAATTAGTCACCCCGTCATCAGTCTCATCACCTTTGATTTTTTTCTCCCAAGAGCGCCAGAATAGATGTGGCTGCACCACAAACTTGCTGACATCGCTCCCAACCTTAAATCCTCATAGTCTACAGGCTAAAGTTCCTTGATCAGTCTTCCCAGGAGGTCCATGTTTTGACCTCTACCCACAGCACACATTTTTACTGAGCACATACTACGAGCTAGTAGCATACTAACTGCTTTATGGGCATCATTTCCTCTTAAGCTTCATCACAACCCTGAGAAGTGAATATGATTATGACTGCCGTTTTACAGATGGGGAAACTGAGCCACAGAATCCTTAATCTCCTTGCCCAATGTCATGAGGCTAGGAAACGGCGAGTTGAAATTTGAACCCAGATCTCCCCGATACCAAAGCCCGTAATCATGACCCCCACATCTATACTGCCTGGCTCTCAAGCTTCATTTCCTGCGGTGTCTGCCCCCACTTCACCAACAGCCTGGTGAGGGCCCAGACCCTGTGCTTTAGTTCTTTGTTCACACTGTCATTTAAGTGGTCTTAAGTTTAAAGTTGTCTTTTTTAAGTTTTAAGCGTCTTCCCCCTTGACTGAAATTCTTGCAAGCAGAAACCATGGTTCACCTTTGAATCTATACTAGTTATCTATTGCCGCATAAGAACATTACCACAAACACAGCAGCTTAAAGGAACACACACGTGTTACTTCACATTTTCTGTAGGCCTAGAACTCTGGCCACAGCTTAGCTGGGTCCTCTGCTTAAGGTCTCACAAGACTTGGGACGCCTGGGTGGCTCAGTTGGTTAAGCATCGTCCCAGGGTCCTGGGATCGAGTCCCACATCAGGCTCCCTGCTCAGTGGGGAGCCCACTTCTTCCTCTGCCTGCCGCTTCCCCTGCTTCTGCTCTCTCTCTCTCTCTCTGACAACTAAATAAAATAAAATCTTAAAAAAAAAAAGGTCTCACAAGACTGTAATCAAGGTGTTAGTTGGGACTTCTATTTTATCTGAGGTTTTACTGGGGAAAGGATTTACTTCTAAGCTCATGTGGTTGCTGACAGGATTCCATTCCTTGTAGGCTGCCAGACCGAGGGCCTCAGTTTGTACCTGGGTGTCAGCCAGAGGTGGCCCTCAGCTCCTCCCCCATACGGCAGCTAATGATACGACAGCTTTCTTCTTCAAGGCCAGCAAGGGAGAGCGTCTCTCTTAGCCAGATGGGCATTAAAATCTTATGTCATGTAATCATGTATATATCATCACACACATTGTATCATCTTTGCTGTATTCTGTGAGTTAGAAGAACTCACAGGTCCGACCAACACTCGAGAGGAGGGGGTCACACCACGGTGTGAACACCAGGAGGTGAGGGTAATGGGGGTCACAGTATCTCTCCATCTGGATTCAGAGCTACCGTGTTGCACAACTTCCCAGAGCTGTACATTAGGACAATCCTTTACTAAGTGCTCAGCTCAATATTTGCTGGCTGAAAGCACAACTGAATCAGAGCTAGACCAGCTTAGGAACAGTATTAACCGAGGTGGAGCATTATAGAAAGAGTTTCAACCTGGGAATCCAGAGTTTCATTTGCCCGGGTCTCGTCTCTGTAAAACGAGTGGCATAACCCAGCTGATCGCTAAGGTCCCTTTCATCTTAAAAGTTGACTTCTAAGAAGAAGACTTCTTTCTAGAGGAAAGGGGGAGTTGGGAGGGCTGATAGGAACCAGAGGACCACTGGAATAAACTGGGAAGCTGGAAGTATAGCGGCTTCTCATTGGCCGAGCTGTGACTGTCTCTCATTGGCTGGGCTGTTGCCAGGGGAGCAGGAAAATTTTTCCTCTTCCAGCTGGGATAATAAAGCAGCCGCTGGAGTAGTTAAGACTTGTGAGGTACCTCTCTTGCTGGTGGGTCTGCAATAGGTGACCAGTGGTAGGGCGCGAGAGCTCCCCCTTCTGGTCTCCGGACTCCATTTTAAATGAGGTTTCCATTTATTAATTTCCACACGGTATTGTCTTTCTAAAAGAGAGGCAGGTGAGGGAGCGAAGGGGAGGAAGCATTTTCAAGGCATGGCCGGTCGTATTGAGAATTTCTTTTTCTTTCAGGGTTCAAGTTTGAGGTCTTAGCAATAAAGGAGGGAAAAGGAAAGCCGACCATTATTGCAGCTCTTTCCCCAAGCGGGCATCCCCCCAGAACATGAAAGGCGAATTGGTAGAACCAAAGCTCAGCACAGCCAGCAAAGAGCAGTGGGAGAGAGAATACTGAAAAGCTGTTAACAGGGAATTGGAAGACGCAGTGCGGACTCCCTCCTCCCTCCAGGCCCCAGGCAGTGACAGGCAGGCACCGTCTCCCTTAGGTCCATTCTTTATCTGCCTTGGCTGGACAATGCCCCTTCCATGTGTGGAATTTCCAAGCAGAAAGACAAGTAGGTAGGGGTCATGCTGGTGTGGATGGCGGGAGGGAGTTGGGTGAGAAAGGCAGTGGAGCAGAACATACCCAAGAGTGACAGTTTCTTATTCATTAAATTATCAAGTCCCTGACAGAACAGACAGAGTTGAAGTAAATCCTTATTAGGCCTGAACTGGACTGGCTCAGTCTTGACACTTTGCTCTATAAGTCATTCCTTTATTTCTCTACCAGGTATAATCCTATATCAAAGAGCAAGGTGTATTCTGACTTTTTATTGCTTTCCTGTGTAGTGGTGGTTTCTGGTGCAGGGAAAGATAGGGGGCTAAATCATGCATTGTGATCTCTCAACCCCTTTCCATCTAAATTAAATAGAAAGTCAGAATCATGGCAAGCTGCCTACTTTCTTCCCCCCTTGGAGACTACATTTTAGCTTTTGTGGAACAGAATCAACAATTTAATGGAGAGAAATAAAAATTTATGCCCTTAATGATCACCTTGGAGAGAATGAAAACCCTGTCAACCTCCTTGACCCAGCCTGCAGACACAAAAGGGGAAGTGTAAGCTGACAATGCTTTCAGGCAACACCCTGGGGTGTGGGGGGATAGGAGGTGGGCTCTGGGGTTCTGGGGCCCCATTTTCATTGAGTTAGCAATGGCGCCCGGGCAAATTTTTCCTGGGAGGCAACGGCACTTGCAGAAGTGTTTCCAAGCACGCTGTCTGCTTTTTCTTTTCCCATCAAAATCGCTTGCGGAGGTTTAAAATAAAGGGCAATGGGAAGTTCTTCTATTCGGATGCATCATTAGAAGATTTTAATGGCAGACAGTTCAGAAATTCCAACCCAGCAGAGCGGTTAAGTACTATCATGGTTAGGAATGTGGACTTCCAAGCTAGACTGTCGGGGCTCAAGTCTGCATGCTCCCACTCACTGGCTGTGTGACCATGGGCAGGTCACTCAACCTCTCTGTGCTTCAGTCTTCTCATCTGTACTATGAAGGTAATAATAGTGCCTACAGCCATGGGGTTGTGATGAGGATTAAATGAGTTAACATTTGTAGAGTATTTGGAATAATGCCTGGCAGAGTAAGCATAAAATATGTAAATCTTAAAGAAATAAACTAATATTTATTTATTCACTGTGGGCTGGGTCTTATGATGTAGATTTTCTCTTTTGTGTCACTCTGCTACACGGAACTGTATTTTTTAAATTTTTTATTGTCATGTTAATCACCATACATTACATCATTAGTTTTTGATGTAAGTAAGTATTTTTTTTTAAGATTTTATTTGTTTATTTGAAAGAGAGAGACACATCGAGAGAGGGAACACAAGCAGGGGGAGTGGGAGAGGGAGAAGCAGGCTTCCCACAGAGCAGGAAGCCCGAGGCAAGGCTCGATCCCAGGACCCTGGGATCATGACCTGAGCCGAAGGCAGACGCTTAACGACTGAGCCACCCAGGCGCCTCTGTAAGTATTGCTATTCGTCATTTACTGATATGAACATTGAGCCTCCGGTAGGTCACGTGACTTCACATAGGTTGTATGTTTCAGACCATAATTCAAAATCAATGTGCCTCATTCAAAAGTGGAGGCTTTCACTTTCTAGGACCATGGGATTTTGCTGCCCACTTTCTTGAAGGATGTGGACCTTGAACAAACTTCTGATACCAACTTTTCCAGCTCCCCTGGAGTGGTGACTGCAGGGGCTTCTAACTGCCACATAGCTCACTGTAGTATTCTCTGGTTCCGTTACTTCTCATTTTAGGAATATGCTTCTGGTAGGCACACTTAAATGAATTGACCATATCCTCTCTTGTCCCCTAAAAGAACTGGATAGTTGAGTCTGGCCTGACTTCTCAGAGAAACCATATTGTCTTCCTTGAGCAGGTTATGTTTAATTACAAGTTCATGACAGCTTTGACAAATTTTGCCAGCCAGCTTGGTATTCAGCAGCCTGTATAATCCCAGCTACTGTTCCTCACTCCCAATTTTCACTGTACACCTATGAATCCTTACTTCCCTTCGATATCAGCAACTGGGACCTCTACTCTGGGCCCTGCACTTTAGGGAACCCCTCTCTGACTGCCCTCAGGCTCCACCTCTCCTAATGGGATAAGGATTCTGTGGGGCCTCTCTTTTTAAGAAAAAAAACCATTTATTTCTTTTGAGAGAGAGAGAAAGTGCGAGCCGGGGGGTGGAGTGAGGGAGAGGGAGAGAAACCTCAAGCCGACTCCCCACTAAGTGTGGAGCCCAATACGGGGCTGGATCCCAGGACCCCAAGATTATGACTTGAGCCAAAATCAAGAGTCGGACCCTTAACGGACTGAGCCACCCAGGTGCCCCTGGGGCCACTCTTTATGTAGCAAGAGTATAGTGAACATAGCAGGGGGTTCAGCGTTGGACATACCTAAATTTTAGGACCATGTCCACTGATTTAATAGCTGTGATCATTGGGCAAGTTCACCTAACCTTCCTAGACCTATGTTCCTTCATCTGAGGCATCAAGACAATAAGACAGACCTCAAAATGCTGTGAAAATTAAATAAGGTAATGAATGCAAAATATTCAGAAGGTTACCTGGCACCGAGACACTTCAGAAAACTTGAGCTCTTCTTTGCATAATAACATTTTAGAGTCACAGACTATGCAGTTTTACAAACATCGCCACAATTTCTCCCTTGATTTCCTTAAAATCCCCAGATGGCTATTGCCTGGTCCCATTCCCCTTGACTGATCTACACTGACATAGTTTGTAAATTAAGATCAGAATATCTTGTGTACTTAGCATCGTCTAATCTGGTACATCTATGGGATCTGATTCAAAATCCAGTATACAGGGAAAATGAGAAGGAAAGCAGCAAAGGCGGGGGGGGGGCGGGAAGAGGCATTTCTTGACTGCGATAGAATATGCTTCCAAAGCTGGCTACAAAATTATTTCCCAGCCCACATGCCCATTTGCCATGTGGTCTTGCCATTCCTCCCATTGACAGGCAAATTCGGACTGGCTCTGTGACCTGTTCTGACCAATGGAATGTGGCAGGAGTGACAGTCGAACCTTGAGAGATCTTCAGCTTCTGCCTCCTTGTATGGAACACTTCTTCTTGGAACCCAGCCATCATATTGTGAGAAAGCCCGAGAAGGCTCCCAGGGAGGCTCACGCAGAGGAAAAGCAAGGCCCCCAACCAATAGTTTCAGCTGAGCTCTTAGTCCGGAGCCAGCACCAATGGCCAGCCTTGTGAATAAGGCCTTTTTGGGCTTTCCAGCCACTCCAGAGACCCAGCCAACATCCCGTGAAGTAGGAGAACCATCCAATCAATCCACATAAGAAATAATAAATTCATGTTGTTTTAAGCCATGAAGTTTTTTTAGAGTTGTTTGTTATTGCTGTATAAAAACATCGGACACTTAGTAATCATGTTGTGTCCATGTACACTGTTTACTGAAAGCATCTTTCAGCAATGAAAAACACAGGGAGAAGGAAACACATCATATCCCCTTGTCACAGATTTGAGAGGAGAGCCTCTTAGAAAAATTAATGGCACTTTGTATTGGTAGCACATCGACCTGTTTTTCACATCTGTAGAAGTGACTTTTTTATAACTATATTTTAATATTTTTAACAGCTATGCACAGTGGTCAGTGTGAAGAACATATATTTAGTTCCTACTTGTTTTGAATTGTCAGCCATCAACGAAAGAGGTAAGAGGTGGGAATAATTGAGTTCCCCTTGTGACATTCGTCTAGAGGGACAGAGGCCTGCTGGGGGGACAATGTGTGTATTTTCGTGCAACGATTTTGGATGATGCCATTGATTTTCCTTATCTTTGCATCAAAATGTTATTTCCTGTTCTGTTTAGGTATTGCCTTCAGATCCCAGACAGGTTCTTCTCCTTCTCTGAGGGCTCAACTACTTTTGTGGTGTGGAAACCCTGAAACCTTAATGTCCTGTAGTAAGACTAGATCTTCCCTTCTCGCTCTACCATTATGGGAGGCCGTAGCCCACGGTTTTATGGTCTTGAACACACGATTGGACAAATGCGAACCAGTATCTTGCACAATTAAGATGAGACGTGCCACAGTATGTCCAAGCAGAAGTCATCATTTGGCCCTGAACCCCGTGATGACTGAGGTGAGGGGGCTCCTCCTTAGCTATAGCATCTACCAGCCTAAATCTCTAATTCTACGTCCAGCAACTGAGATGCACAACAGGAAGTGGAAACGGTATTTTGTAGCCTCGCCCTCAATGGAAACCTTCTCTTGGAAAACACAATCCTAATCACCATGTATTGTTCACTTCATTATATTTGACTGGGGGAAGGTATCTGATCAGAGGTAGCCAGAATTTTCAATCGCCGTTAACAAATTCTGAATAAGAGTAAATTTGTTTTCCCAGCAAAGGAGCAAATGCTCACTTGATTCAATGTTGCAAATAAATAATTAGAACATTGTGCCGAAAAGTAAAGGATTCACAATGAAAAGGCATTTAAATACTGACCCTACTCAGTACAAGCCCTGGGCCCCACTGTTTCTTCGCTTGGCCTGTCTCTCTGACCTGCTTCTTTTTCTCCAAAGGACATTTTCCCCAAATGACAGTGCTCAAAGAGTAGATAAAGCAAGTCTGTGATGCCCGCCGTTGCATCCTAATTTCATTTAAACTACAATCCATTATTTTCTCCCTACGCTTATTCAAGAACACATTGTTCATAATTTCTTCATCGCTCTGTGATTAGAATAATTTGTATGTGTCCCTTGTACATTGGCCAGATAATGAAATAATCATTTGTGCATCTACGCAGTATTTTATACTTATTGTTCACAGTCTAATTCACTCTCTAAAGCCATTTTATCATTCTCTAACAAGGACGGGAGTCTTTGAGGCATCTGGTCAATGGGGACAGTTCATTTATTCATTCAGCAAATATTTATTGGGTATCTATTATGTGCGAGGCACTCTTCTCCGCACTGGAAAACCAGACAAGAATCCTTGTCTTCGCGGAACTTACATGCTAAAGAGGAGAGACAGGCAATAAACAAATAAAGAAGTAAAATACATGATGTGTAGGAGAGTAGAAAGTGTTATATAAAGATAAATGAGGAAGGGGGCCAGGAGCGTTTAGCAGGAGGTGTGTGTAATTTTCAACAGGGTTACTGAGGAAGGCCTACTACTAAGATGGCATTTGAACAAAGCCCTGAAGGACGTGAGGGAGCCCATAAGCTTTGTGGATACCCGGAAAGGAGCTTTCCTGGCAGGGAGAATAACAAATGCAAAGGCCCTGGGGCAGGAGTATGCTTGGGTGTGCCTGAGGAACAATAAAGTCCTCTGTCTGTAACAAGCGAAAGAGGGGAAGGAGAGGAGACAAGTCACAAAGATAATGGGTGAGGGTATTGTTTAGGTTCACTCAAGCTGCTGTAAGGGCTTTGTTTTTTTTGGGGGGGGTGTTCTTTTAATATTAAATTTTAGTTAGTGAACATCCAGTGCACTATTGGTTTCTGGAGTAGAATTCAGGGATTCAATCCCTTACATACAACACTCAGTGCCCATCACAAGTGCCCTCCTTAACCCCTGTCACCCATCTAGCCCGTCCCCCCCCCCCCCACCGAGGGCTTTGTTTTTTAGATGAATGGGATGGGAAGCCCAAAGGTCATATAATCGGACATTTCAGCTGTTTACCCTGGAGAACCGACTACAGGGCGGTAAAATCCCTAGCAGGGAGACTAACGAAGAAGTGATTACACTCATCTAGGGGCATGTTGGTGGTGTTTTGGACCAAGGTGGCAGCAGTTGGTGAGGCGAGAAGTGATGGCATTCTGCATGTATTTTACACGTAGGAACGTCAGGATTTGCCAATGGGTTGGATGGAGGGCATGAGACAAAGAGCAGGCAAGGATGACTCCAAGGTTTTGGTCTGAGCAACTCTAAGTATTAGGTCAACTGAGACGGGCAGACTGGTGAAGGAGCCAGTTTGGGTGAAAAGGGAAGGAGGTTCTTTTTGGACATGGTAAGTATGCAGTGCCTCTTAGACATTCAAGAGGAGATGTCTAGTAGGCAGTTGGGTACCTATGACCTGGAGAGATCTGGCCCGGGGAGATATATTATGGAGTCGTCCTTGCCTCGATGGCATTTCTGCCCATAAAAACAGACGACATCACTACAGGGGTAAGGGTGGAAAGAAAGACTCACGGAGCCCTGTGCATGCCAAGTGAGAGAATCAGGAACCAGCAAGGAGTCCTTAAAAAGTACGGCTAGTTGCAGTTGTTTGGACGCTGCCCCCTGTGAATGGACAAAAGTATTTATGAGCAGAATCTCTTGGTCCATCTGATGCTCTAGCACAGACCCTCTAAAGGAAGGGAAATGAAAGAAAGGGAGTGAATGCTTCTTTGTAGTGAAAAGGCGATGTTTATAGAATGGCTGAACTCAAAGGAAACTTAGAGATGATCGAGTTCAACTCCTTCAGTGTGCAGATGGGGAAACTGAGGTCAGAGTCGCAGGGCTGACAGGTGCACAGCTGGAACTCAAGCTGGAGCCTTGCGGCATCCTGGCCCACGCTCTTCAGTATATAGCTAGTTCCCGCAGAGCACCATGGGTGAGCATGTTCTGAAAGATGCAAACTTGGAGGAGGCAACACATAAAAATTTCCTCTCAGTGTCAAGAACTGAGGTAAATAAAAGAATGGTGATATCACACCAACTGGTGTTTCTATTTGCTCTTTATAAAACTATTTCTTGTCAATTAATGAGAAAGACCGAAGTTTTGCTCGCCAGAGATCACATATTAATTAGTATGTAAAGCAGCCTTAGTTCTTACTTAAAAAAGGTCAGAGCCTGAATTTCAAATGCTCTAGTGAGCTACTATTTCCCTTGGAAACTTTGTAATCACTAATTCATTGAGATTTTCTGATGTTAAGTGGTTTCTAAGTCACAAGATTAGATGTCAGCATCTGCCAAGAAACTGCCCATGAGGGCGCCTGGGTGCCTCACTCAGTTGGGTACCTGACTCTTGGTTTCGGCTCAGGTCGTGATCTCAGGGTCATGAGATGGAGCCCTGTGTCGGGCTCTGTGCTTAGCGGGAGTCTGCTTGGGATTCTATCTCCCTCTCCCTCTGCCTCTCCCTCTGCCCCTCTCCCCTGCTTGCTCTCTCTCTCTCTCAAATAAATAAAGAAATCTTAAAAAAAAAATTGCCCATGAATGATGGTGTCAATTTATACTTGTTCTTTTTTTAATTTAATTTTTATTTTCTTTTTCCTTCTTTCTTTCTGTCTGATGTGAAAAATAACATAGAGATTTCACTCCTCTACTTACACCAAATAGCTAGCCTGTTGTCCAAGGAAATCTGTTCAGTAAGCCAGCTTTCTGCCTCATGTTTGAAACTGTATAACAGTACATTTGTTCAATGTACATTTGGGCCTATTTGGAGAATTTTTATCATGTTCTGTTAATTTGTTAATATACTCTTGCAAAGTAACACATAGTTTTTTTTTTAAGATTTTATTTATTTATTTGAGAGAGAGAGAATGAGAGAGAGAGAGAGAGAGCACATGAGAGGGGGGAGGGTCAGAGGAAGAAGCAGACTCCCTGCAGAGCAGGGAGCCCGATGCGGGACTCGATCCCGGGACTCCAGGATCATGACCTGAGCCAAAGACAGTCGCCCAACCAACTGAGCCACCCAGGCGCCCACACATAGTTTTTATTATTATGTTCTTATAATGCATTTTAATATCTGATGGTGCTTGGCCCCTCTCATTTCTCTTTCTGTTCAAAATGGTTCTGGCAATTTCTTCATGCTTATTTTCCAGATGAATTTTGCAGTAATATATTCAAGTTCCAAAGTGAAATATTATGTTAATGTTTGTTGAGATTACATCAAATATTTTGATTAATGTAATTGATTTTTTAAATAAGGAATAAAGTATGTCTTTTCATTTACTAGAGTCTTCTTTTATGGTTATCAGTAGAGTTTTACAATTTTGTTTTGTTCATATGGGCCTTGTCCATATCTTGTCAAGTTTATTTCTAGGAAATTAATCTTTATTATTACTTTTACAAATGTGACGTGTTCTTCCATTAAATTTATATTAATGTAGCATAAGTGTTATTGAATTTTTATTAACAATTCTGACCAATTACCTTGTAAATTATCTTCTAACTTATTTCTCTGAGTTTTTAATGATATATAGTTATTTTCTGTGTTCATAATAACTTTTCTTCTTTCCTTTTTTATATATCTTATTTTCTTCTCTCCTCTGGCTAATACTTCCAGAACAATGTGAAATCATAGTCAACATGGTGTTTTCCTTGCCTTGTTCATGATTTCAATGGAAATCTTCCACTATTTCAAAATCGGCAACCGTTTGTTTGACATAGGGTTAAGAAAGTATTCATCTCTTTCATATTTTATTAAGCATCCAAAAAATCAGGTATAGATAAACTTATTCATTGATCTGTTTCTGTATTTATTGAAATAACCACATCATGAGGCTTTCTTCCTTTGATTTATTAAGATATAAAATAATATTAATTTAATACTTAATCTTGAATAGCACTTTCCTTCCTAGGGAAAATTCCACTCAGTTATAATATGTCAGTGTATTAATTCATGTGAAGATGGATTCTATTTGCTAAAGATTTAGGGTTTTTATATAAATGTTCAGAGATTGGCTCTATCTTCAGCTTTCTATTTGATGCTTATCGTCTGGTTTGGGGATCGATATCACCTTTTGCCAGTCGCCTCCCCTGCCTTCACTCAACACACACAAACACACATACACTTTTTTCCGGTAGCTAATGGATAGTCTAATTTCCCCCCCCCAAACAATTACCTATCACTTCTTTTCCCTCTGAAAACATTTGCTTAATGAACAAACAAATCGGAAAACAGTTTCTGTTTGCCCACTTGAGAAACTCCGGAATGGATTGCTGGGTGTCTGAAGGTATGAGAAGGTGGTATTCTTTTTTCTTTTCTTTTTACCTGTTGACCCCCGTCACCCATTTCTCCCATGCCCCACCCCAATTTTATACCTGTTCTTCAGACAGTGGTTGAGGGAGATGGTTCAGGCCAATCTGCCTTCGAGAGAATGGAGTTTCCCTTGGCAAGGTCAAGCTGGCGTCTTATGTAATACACAGTGAAGTAACTGGGATAGAGCTCCCACTGCCCACCACCTCCTCCAGAGGAGCACGCGGTTCTGAAATAAAAAGAGAACTTTGATGTTCAGAGATAGAGTTTCGGCTTAGGTAGGTCCTAGCGTCTAGAAGTCTACAGATGAACTGAGCTTGGAAAGGCGGTCAATATAAGGCCTGAGGTTTCCATATGATTTTGGCTTTCTTTCCACATAATGCTGACCTAGCCACGAGTAGTCCTGAACAATTCCGAAGCCGACTGTTGGGAAGTCACCGAACGTTCCCTTTTGGAGGTATCACATTGAGTTGACCTTTGCCTCTTCATCCCTATCTCCCAAAGAAAGGGATGCATTCGCTAAAATTTCCCAGGGAATGATTTCTGTGAACTTCTTGTCAGAACTAGGTCAGAGCTGAGCCTCTGCTGGACAGTGGTCATCGGTCAACTGTAACAGACACTGGACTAGGCCAGGTGAGGGCAGCAAAGTGCTGATCATGGACCTTGATTTGTGTCCAGGGTCAAATAATTAGCCCAGAAGGCAGATGCAGAGAGGTGCATGCTTGATCAAGGGTCTTTATTATGATGGCCAAGGTTGCAAGGATTAAATGAGAGGAGGGCCTGGGCAGAGGATGTTCCAGAAAGAAATAAAAGCAATTCAGGAGTAGCAGCAGAGAAGGAAATTTTAAGTGCATCGGAGCCACACTAAGGCCAGGAAAGGAGGGAAGGCCATTTCTGGCACCTATTTTGAGCCACATGTTTTATCCGTAATAATAACCATCATTTAAGTAAGAATGAATACCATTTTTCAATTAGTTACTGTGTGTTAGGTATTACCCTAGGTTGCTAAATGTTTATATGCATGTATATAAATATATATACACATGTACATACATGCATAGGTTGTATATAAAAATATATTTTTATATATAGTATTGAAGCTATGAAATCAATACACGGATAAGCGTAGATAGAGAAGAATCTCAAGGCTGGAGCCCTGGGCACTACATTGTCTAGAAATGAGAGAGAGAATGAGCAAGAAGCCTGAAAAAGGAAGAGCTAGTTGCTTAAGTGTATATATACATATATATATATGTATATATACACATATAAGTATATATATATACAAATTATATAATGATATACAATGCTTCGTTGTATATAATATAATTTATAATTTAATATTATATGTAACATTTAACAGCCAAGGAAACTGAAATTCAGAGAAGTCATTTTCCTACGTTCACAGTATATGGTTCAGCTGATACACCAGCTCATAACTTTCTGATACAAAACCAAGGCTCTTTTTACCATATTATACTCTCTCTTACAATGGCTATAATTAAAAGATGCAACAAAACCCAGTGAGGTGAGTATTAATAAATTCACATTTTACCAGTGAAGAAATTAAGACCTCATCTGTAATATAGAAGTAGCGATATCCAAATCATTAGGCTTTTGTGTGGATTAAATGATTTTATTCTATTTATTTTATTTTTGTTAAAGATTTTATTTATTTGTTAGAGTGAGAGAGAGAGCACAAGCAGGGAGAGAGGCCCGCAGAGGGAGAAGCAGGCTCCCCACTGAGCAAGAAGCCCGATGCAGGACTCGATCCCAGGACCCTGGCATCATGACCTGAGCCAAAGGCAGACGTGCTTAACTGACTGAGCCACCCAGGCGTCCCTAAATGATTTTATTTAATAGACACTTATTGTGTTCTTTTTGTGTGTGTGCCAAGGACTGTACATATTAGAGGTATGAACACAGTTAAAAAGAACATTTATGTAAATCACTGAAGACATGGACTGCCCAGAATGTGTTTTTTCCCTTCTGCCTTGCAAAGAGTTAATCAACCCAAAGACACTAAGCTCGTTAGCAACAGGGTGTGGATCGAACCTTTGTCTAGATAACGCCAAATGCCATAGGCCAAGGTCACTAGGTTGACAGCAAAAATTAATGAATGTTTAGAAAGCAGAGAATTGTTGAAGCATGGCCACCGAGTTGCTGGCTTCTGGGTTGAGCCAGAACTTGGAGATCAACTCTTGCCTGCCTTCTATTAAAAGACAAGAACAAATAGGGATCTTTCATCCTGAGATCACTAAGTTTGTTCTCAGGAAAATAATGGAAAGTGTGTGTGTGTGTGTGTGTGTGTGTGTGAGAGAGAGAGAGAGAGAGAGAGAGAGAAAGAGAGAGAGAGAGAGAGAGAGAGATTTATTTATTTAGGCAAAGTTCAGATAACATAAAATTCACCAATAAGCTGCACCATTTTACATTCTTACCAGCAATGTATGAGGTTTCTAATTTCTCTACATCCTCACCAACACTTGTTTCATGTCTTTTTGATTCTAGCCATCTTAGTGAGTGTGAAGTGGTACCTCTTTGTGTTTTGTTTTCTTTTTTAGATTTTTTTATTTTTACTTATTTGAGAGAGAGAGACAGAGATAGCAACAGAGATAGAGAGAGAGAGAGAGAGCAAGGGGGAGGGGGAGAGGGAGAAGCAGACTCCCCACTGAACAGAGAGCCCAACTCAGGGCTTGATCCCAGGACCCTGGGATCACAACCTGAGCTAAAGGCAGACACTTAACCGACTGAGCCACCCAGGCGCCCCCCTCATTGTGGTTTTGATTTACATTTCCCTAATGACTAATGGTGTTGAGTATTCCTTCATGTGCTTATTGGCCATTTGTATATCTCCTTTGAGGAAATGTCTTTTCAACTCCTTTGCCCATTTTTACTTGCTTATTTCTCTTTTTATTGTTGGGTTGCAAGAATTCTTTATATATTCTGGATCAATTTGTTTACCAGGGATATGATTTGCAAATGTTTTCTCCCATTCTATGGGATATCCTTTCATTTTATTGACAGTGTCCTTTGAAACACGAAAGTTTTTAATTTTGACAAAGTCCAATTTATCTGGTTTGTAGGCTTGTGCTTCAGGTTTCATATCTAAGAAGCCATTGCTAATCCGAGGTCATAAAGATTTACACCTATGTTTTCTTCTAAGAATTTTATCATTTTATTTTTTTTAAAGATTTTATTTATTTATTCATAAGAGAGAGAGAGGCAGAGGGAGTAGCAGGCTCCCCGCTGAGCAGGGAACCCGATGCGGGACTCTATCCCAGGACCCTGGGATCATGACCTGAGCCGAAGGCAGATGCTTAACCATCTGAGCCACCCAGGCTCCCAGAATTTTATCATTTTAGCTCTTACTTTCAGGTCATTGATCTACATTGATTTAAGTTTTTGTATATGATGTGAAGTAAGAGTAAAATTCATTATTTTCACTGTGGGTATGCAGGTGTTCCAATACCATTTGTTGAAGAGACTATTCTTTCTTTCTTGGCTCCCTTAACAAAAATCAGTTGCCCTTAGCTATATGGACTGATTTCTGTACTCTCAATTCCATTCTGTTACTCTCTATGTCTATCCTTATCTCAGTACCACATAGTCTTGTTTACTGTAGATTTTCATTAAGTTTTGAAATCCAGAAGTGTCAGTCCCATAACTTTGCTCTTCTTTTTCAAGAATATTTTGACTGTTTGGGGTACCTTGTATTTCTATATATACATATTGGAATCAATTTGATAGCTATTGCATTTAATCTGTAGGTCAATTTGGGGATTATTGATCTTTAAAATACTAAGTTTTTCAATCCATGAACATGGAATGTGTTTCCATTTATTTAGAGCTTCTTTAATTTCTCTCAACAATGTATTACAGGGGCACCTGGCTGGCTCAGTTGGTAGAACGTGTGACTCTTGATCTCGGGGTCGTGATTTCAAGCCCCACGTTGGGTGTAGAGATTACTTAAAAAATGTATTACAGGGCGCCTGGGTGGCTCAGTCGTTAAGTGTCTGCCTTCGGCTCAGGTCATGATCCCGGGGTCCTGGGATCGAGCCCCACATCGGGCTCCCTGCTCCGCGGGAAGCCTGCTTCTCCCTCTCCCACTCCCCTGCATGTGTTCCTGCTCTCGCTGTGTCTCTCTCTGTCAAATAAATAAATAAAAAATCTTTTAAAAAAATGTATTACAGTTTTCAGGATCAAGTGTTTTAACAAAACACTCTTTTGTTAAATTTATTCCTAGGTATTTTATTCTTTCTTTAGTGCTACTTTAAACGGAATTTTCTTCTTTCATTTTTAGATTATTTTTTGCCAGCTTCTAGGCATACAGTTGATTTTTTGTATCCTACAGACTTGCAAATTCATTTGTTGTAATAGCTTTTTTCTCTTTCTTTTTTATTTTTGGGAAGATTCCTTATTTTCTATGTACAAAATTATTTCACGTGCAAATGTGTTATTGAGGAAAATGCTTGATTATGGTGTATAATCTTGTTTATATATGCTGTATTGGGTTTGGTAGTATTTTTTGAAGATTTTTCATTTATACTTATGAGATATTGGTCTGTGGTTTTGTCCTCTTGTGATGTTTTTATCTGGTTTTGATACGGGGCAATAGTGGTCTCATAGAATGAGTTGGGAAATATTCCCTCCTCCTTTGTTTTTTGGAAGAGTTTGTAAAGGATTGGCTTGAAACATTTTTGAAAAGGTACCGGTGAAGCCATTTGAAACTGAGCTTTTCTCTGTGAGACTATCAATCTCATTATTATTGGTCTATTCAGATTCTTTTTTCTTGAGTCATTTTTGGTAGTTCATGTACTTCTATGAATTTATCCATTTCATGTAGGTTACCTAATTTGGTGACATACAATTTTTCATAGTATTCCCTTTTAATCCCATTTATTTCTCTAATGTCAGTAATAACATCCTCTCATTGTTGACTTTAATGAATTTAGTATCCTTTCTTTCTTGTCAATATAGCGACAAGTTTGTCAATTTTGATAATCTTTTAAATAACCAACTTTCTATTTTGTTGATATTCTCTATCATTTTTCTATTCTCTTTCATTGATTTCTGCTGGAATCTTTATTATATCTTTCCTTCTGCTTGCTTTCAGTTTAGTTGGTTCTTTTTTGTTTGTTTGTTTATTTTCTTGAGGTGGAAAGCTAGGTTATTGATTTGAAATATTTCTTCTTTTTTAATGTAGACTCTTACATCTGTAAAGATCTCTCTGAGCACTGCTTTTCTTGCATTCCATAAACTTTGATATGTTGTGTTTTAGTTTTCATTCATCTCAAAGTATTTTCTAATTTTTCTTGTAATCTTTTTTCCATTGGCCCATTAGTTATTAAGGTGTGTGTTGTTTGATTCTCACACATTAGTGAATTTACCAAATCTCTTTATTGTATGAATTTCTTATTTCACTGCATTGTTGTTTTGTGAAAATACTTTGTCTAATTTCGATGCCCTTAAATTTATTGAGACTTGATTTATCTTGTCATTTGTTCCACGTGGACTTCAGAATACTCGGTTTTCTGCTGTTTTGGGGCACGGTGTTCTCTAAATTGTTAAGTCTAGTTGGTTTATAATGTTGTTTAAGTCTTCTATTTCCCTGTTGATCTTCTGTCTAGTTATTCAATCCATAATTGAAACTGAAGTATTAAAGTCTCCAACTATTAATTTTGAATTTCTCCCTTCAATTCCATCAGTCTTTGCTTCATGTGTTTTGGGACTCTGTTGTCAGGTGTATATATGATGATAAATGTTATAATTTCTGGAGTGATTTCACCTTTTCTCATTATAAAATGTTCTCTGTCTCTAGTAAGGGTTTTTATCTTAAAGTCTATTTTGTATGATATTAATACAGCCACCCTAGGTCTCTTTGGTTACTGTTTGCATGGTATAGCTTTCTCCTTTTATTTTCAATTTATTTCTGTCTGAATCTAAAGTTTGTCTGTCACAGATAATATATAGTCAGGTCATTTCAAAATCCATTCTGCTAGGGTGCCTAGGAGGTTCAGTCAGTTAAGTGTCCAACTCTTGATTTTGGTTCAGGTCATGATCTCAGGGTTGTGAGGTTGAGCCCTGTGTCAGGCTCTGTGCTCAGCAGGGAGTCGGCTTGAGATTCTCTCCCTCTCCCTTTGCCCCTCCTTCTACTCATGCTTTCTCTCTCTTTCTCCCAAATAAATAAACAAAATACCCTCTGCTGATCTTTGCCTTTTTATTGCAGTGTTTGATCCATTTACAAACAATTTAGTTATTTGTAAGTTAGGATATATGTTTGTCATTTTGTATTTACTTTTTATATGTCTTTTACACTTTTTGTTTGTCTATTCCTCCATTACTGCTTTCTTTTGTGTAAAACAGACATTTCCTAGGATATGTCATTTAAATCTTCTTTGTTTCTTTTACTACATATTTTTTAGTTATTTTCTTAGTGGTTGCCCTGGAGATTACAATTAACCTCTTAACTTATAACAATGTGGTTCTGATTAATACCAACTAAATTTTGGTACTGTACAATGGGGAGTGATTGCTTAATAGTACAGAGTCTTTGTTTGGGATGATAAAAAGGTTTGGAACTCGATAGTGGTGATGGTTGCACAACATTATGAATGTACTTAATGCCACTGAATTATATGCTTTTAAATGGCTAAAGTATTAGGTTTAAGTTATACTTACTTTACTACAACAAAAAAGAAGAAAAAAGGAGAAATTAAGACATTCCCAGATAAACAAAAACAAATAATTTGTTGCTAGCAAGTGTGCCCTATAGGAAATACTAAAGGCGGTTCTTTATGCTAAAGTTAAAAGATACTAGGCAGTAACTTGAATCCACATGAGAAATAAAAGCATTGGTAAAGGTAACTACATACATAGATATAAAAGAAAGTATGAATGTACTCTTTTTGTTTGTAACTTTGTTTTTTTCCTGTCTGATTTAGAAGCATAAACCAAGAATTAAGAATATGTGCTGATGTCTACAACATGGATGAACTTCAAAAACAGTAGACTGAGTCCAAGAAGCCAGACACAAAAGGCCACAGATGGTGTGATTCCATTTACACAAAATGTCTAGAATGGGCAAATCCATAGAAACAGGATGTAGATTGGTGGTTGCCAGGGGCTGGAGGGGAGGGAAAATGGGGAGTAACTGCTTAACAGGTACTAGATTTCCTTCCAGGCTGATGAAGATGTTCTGGAACCACATAGAAATGGTGGTTGCACAACATTGTAAGTACACTAAATGCCACTGAATTGTTCACTTTAAAAATGTTAATTTTATGTTATGTGAATCCCACTTCAATAACAAAAAAAGCCCAGCTCCCCTACTGATATGGATTTTGGCAATTTAGGAATCACACGTTGGTCAACCACTCTTAATCACATAATTTGGGCCTCCAAGGAATAAGTATTGTACTTCTATGTTCTCTCCACTTGAAGGCCTCTGAAGACTGAAGTAGAAAGAACCAAAATTGTAGACCATACCATTCCCCCATACCCCCTAACTGCAGGTGTGGACTTGTCTAGTTTGCTTGGTTTATCTCACTTTCCCCACCTTTCCAGTGTCCTGTCTTGGTAGTATCTTCCTGCTCAGCCTGAAATATGGTTACCATGTAGGTTGATTTCCTAATTCTGACCAATCCCAGTGGCTGTTGCACATTACTTTCTTTATCCAGTTTACTTTCAACTTGTAGTTTTCATTTAAACTGCTCTGACCAATCAGGAGACAGGTATGGGTTACTTTGTTGTTTACCCTGAACGGCCCAGAATTTCTGCAACCTCAACAAAAGTTCAAACTTCCAAGTACAAGCCTTGGGACCTTCCCAAGTACAAACCTTGGGACCTTTCCAAGTACAAGCCTTGGGACCTCAAGACAAATGCAGACTTCCAAGTACAAGTCTTGGGACCTTTCCATCATGTCCAGCCCAGTGCTAACTGATCCCAGAGCCCCCAGCACTCCCCTGCACCCTGACTCTCATGTTTTCCCATATTCTTCACCCCATAGCAGCAGGAGAGAACCTATTGCCTGTGGGCGTGGGAAAAGAAGATCAGGGAGGCTTCATGCTGAAGGCTTCATTTGAGCTGGGCCCTGAAGGGTGGGCATTGGAGGAAAAGGACATTCCAGGAAGAGGCAACCACACAAAAGGTGAGATCCCTAGTATAGAGGTCTAAAGTATGGGCACTGGCACTAGAGGGCCATGGGTTCAAAGTCTAGTCTGGCCATTTCTTAGTTCTTCTTATGATCCCATCCCTTGGGCCTGTCTCACCCCACACCCATCCTCCCTGTTCTATGAATGCTCTCCTGACCGCCCATGTTCAGTCACATAGTTACCTATTCTGTGTATCTGGTCTTCAAATGACTGGACAACTCCCCACTTACTGCCCCTAATGCAGGTGGGCAGCTATTTAGGTTCACTTTCCACTCCAGACAGATCCCTAGTATCACCCCTATTCCTCTTTCCCAATTTTAGTATATGTGGCATCCAAGTAAACACTCCCAAATACAGTTGCTATGGGGATAAAATTCCGTGCTAAGACCAGTCAAGTATCTGGTTTGAGTTTGATCCCAAGACCAAAAATTGTGGAGAGAACTTTCTAGAAGGAGACAGTGGTATGTAAATCTGAAAAAACTGGCTGAGGAATTGTTTAAATTCAAGTTGGAACCAAACAGGGAGTCTGGTTTGAGTTCCTGAGCCGCTAGTTTCGCCTGGAGTTCCTGCAACCCCCACTCAAGCGCAAACATTCTAAGCGCAAATCTTTTCCACCAATAGGGGGCAGACACTTAGAATGCGGATAGGTTTTCCAGAGAGAGAGGAGTGAGTAGATAGCATGCCTGTCAATCATTCTCACACCAACCAATCAGGATCTTTAAAGGCGGAGCCATAGACCGGCTATAAAAGGAGCACGCCGACTAGTCGCGGTGCCCATTTTGTCTTGGGTTGGTGCGGCGAGTGTGTGGTAGAGCCTTCTTCTCCTCAGTGATGAGGGAACATGGCGGCAGCTCCCACATACAGTCGTAACAGCGTAAGGATAATTTAATTCTTAATTGTCATTGATAGTTGGCTGTTTGTAAATGTAATAATGTATTTTAATAATATTATAATTAGTAATATACTCTAGTAGTCTAGAGGGCTTTCGATTTGTGACAGTGTGGGTCCCTTAGCTGAATATGGACAGTTTCGTGCCTTATGTTACGACAGGATAACTTTGATATTTTACTTGTTTAAATATTGGTCTTGGTCCCCTCTTATATGTGGTGTTACGGTGTTGTGCTGTTTTCAACTTAAAAATGAGGAAATAGATGGTGCTGTTGTCTGAGCAGGAGCAGGACAGTTCGGCGGTTGCCAGGGAGCTGATTTTGTCTTTTATTTTAAATTATTGGATGATCATTGCCTCTACATTTGTTTAATCCTTGGCCTTAGCCTCCTTGTTTCTGTTATTTTCAAGCTGAAAAGGAGAAATGTCATATGCTGAGGGATCGTGTGTGGGATTAGGACAGCTAGCGGTTGTTGGCTTCCCTCGAGTGTAGTTTTATAGGGTTTTCCCCCCTTAAATATCATTGGTGCGGTTAAATTTTAGAATCAGTCCTCTCATACGCTGACTTAATTTAAAAACGAAATAAAAAGTCCCCCGATATTTTTAACTTTAAAAATGAGGAAATTGACGATCTGATCGGCTTAGAACTTGTTCTTTGACGACTTTAAATTTAAAAGAGCCTTCAGGTACCTTAACACCGGTATGCATTTTTTATCACTGTATTTAACCAAAAGTGGTCCTTACGCTTCTCGTGCATTTTCCTTTAAAATTTGGTCTTATATGCGCTTGATGTTTTACAAACACTGGGGATGCTTCTAAGCTTCCGTTCAGCCAGTATTGGATGCAGTTTGATGTTTAATTTTAGAAAACAATTGTTCATCCTCATTGCAGTCAGTTAAATTTTGGTATTGAGGCTTTCATAGGTTTCTTATGGAAAGTTTTGTGCAAATTTCGAGTTACGTGGAGGAAATTAATGGTCAGATTGAGTGCCTTTTATTTAGTAACGTAATTGTGTGTTTGGTATAAATTCACTTGGTTTAAATTCTGTGGTGTTTTTACTTCATGGATTTCCTTAAAAAACATTTTGGGGTACTTCGGATTTCCAAACGCAGAATTTAATTATCTGGCTCAGTCCGTAATGTTTTACAACACGTCCGTCACGGTCTGCGGTTTACCACGGTTTGGCGCTTCGTTTTACAGAGGAATTTTATTTTTAGTTTCGTTTTATTACATTAAAAGTAGTTCTTGGTCCTTTTCATTAGCTTTGTGTAAAAAAGTTACGTGTTATCTTCAGTTCACAAGTAGGGTAAAAAGTTTTCTAACTGAAAGAAGGTGTTGTAGTATTTTCAGTGTAAAAATGCACACACATTCACAGTCTGAGTGGCCGAGAGCTTGTTTCAGGACAGTGAATGCCCCAAAGTGCCCGTCACTGGCCACCACTGAATGATGTTTAGGATTTTATTTTCTGCAAAATTTGGATGTTTAATAGCATGTTATTCAATTTATTTCTGCCCCTAGTCTTTTGCACACATTTCCTTTGACAAGTGTGGGATATAAATTAGGAAAGGAACAGCGAAATTGTGTTTTCAGGCAGTGAGCAGCCATTGGAAGTCACGTCGCCTCGTTCTGAATTTTACTTTACACTATAGTTGTGTACTTAACATAATAGTAATTTAAAAATTTTCCCCTAGGCTCTCTTTCCCAGGTGTTATTCCACAGGAAAAAAAAAAAAGATTTGTATAGTTTCTATTTGCCAACAAGAAACAACATTGTGCAGTAGCGGGTTAGTCAGGACAGAAAATGGCGGGAATACGATGCTGCTTCCCCTGCTGGCGCGTGCTGGCCCCGCTCCTTTGGCCCCACGCGCCGCGCATTAAGCTGGGTTAAACAGTTAATCGCCAAGCGCAGGCTTTTGAACCTGACAGATGGCTTATTTAAAATTCACGCTTCTGTTATGTGACATCTAATGTGTATTCAAGGCGAGACTCGATTGAAAGGAAAACTCTTCCCTCTCTCAAAAACCCGATCACCCTGATCACTGAGAGGAACCTGATTCTTGCTTTGAGGTAAAAAGGGTGCTGGTTGAATGTCTGGTTTATTCTTGATTTTGACTTGAATTATATATAGTGTTTATTATGTAAATGACTTACTGACACCTTTATGGGTGGAACATTGATATTCTCCAAATACTATCTTCCTGGACTATACTGAGAAATCAGAAAGATCCATTATTAGTAGGATTGAAAGCTGCTGCCGCTTCTGTTGCTCTGAGGAACCAAGGTTTTAGGGACAGGGACATTAACTAGTTTCACAAATACTACTGTTTCAAGCAGAGCCCTAAACCTTGATCAATTTCTGACTCTGGGATTTAGGTCCAGGTGTCAAGCTTGAAGGCATCTTCATTGCATCCGCTTTGCTCAGAGAGTCCTAGAGGGGATCTTTCCCAAAGCCCACATCCACAAAAGCCCATATTAGTAACTGCCTGATTTCTTCCATTCTTACTTCCTGTGCCCCGTGTCCATGCTCAGTGTCAAGACAGTGACAATATTGCTTAATGGTTGAAATTATTCATGAAATTACTCTAAACGATATTAGCTTTTTTCTGATGTCCATGATTTTCTGAGTTACTGTGTTACCCATTACTGACACTAATACACCATGAAATGCTGTTGTATGACCCGGTGAACGACCCAACCACCCATTTCAAAGGTTTATTACCCGTAACCCTGCCTGAATCTTTAGCGAGGGTATTGAATAGAATAAACTGATTTGTTTGAGACTCCCCCTTAAAGAAATTAAGGGACACTGTCAGCCTAATATTTCATAACGCCGCTGTGATGTTTGATTGAAGCAGGATAACCGGTTCCTTTTGAAGGGGTAATTGAACCTCAGAAGCAGCAGTCTTATCTGATCTTCACCCCCTGCTGTTTTACATTATCTTTCACTCTGCATGATTGGGTCCCCTAACCCCACCAACTATTTTCAGAAGTTCCTCTGGATAAGGGAAAAAGAGGACAGTTGTCCCAGCCACCCACCTGAATCTCCAAGTTAAGTAACTGTCTTGCAGTGGTACTAAAGCTCTCCACCCACAGGCGGATCTCCTCGCAGATTCATAGAGTCCCCACCTGCTTCAGGACCTGTGATGGAAAAGTCCAGTACTGATCGGTCTGTGGGCCTGTAATGGGAAGAAAATGGAACGAGAACCAATAGTCAGAGCCAGCCAGATGAACAAGTGCATCTCTGTGTAGTGTGAGGTGAGGGGTGTCTGGCAGAGGGCAGCCCCCCTCTGCTGTGCCCCTGTCATCCTTAAAGATGGCGTTGAAGCCTTTTCCCTGGGTGTCTAAGAAATAGGAACGGTGGCAGAGTCACTCCTGGGCACTGCTGACTAACTCCATGTCCTCCCTGGGACATTTATTTGATAGGGGTCGATTTTCTGGTGAGGTATATGGGTCAGGATTCCTTTCTGATGAGGGATGAGATTTCCTATCAATTTGGGGGTGAAACTCTCAGAACACGTGTGCACCCGATCTCAGAGTAGGGCCATTTTCTCACCAGTCTACACTTTAAGAGGTGTCGCTCTCTTGGGCATATGTTTTGGAATGTGGTCCTCCCCAGCAGCCATGGGACAGTACTTCCTGCCTGAGGAATGGTACTTATTACTATCATCTGGAGAGTACAGGCCTGGGTTAGGTAGCCCCAAGGCTCGGTGCTTGCTAGCCTGCCTAGTGGGGTCAGTCAGACCTCAGTTCAAACCTGCCTCCACCAGTAACTGTCTATCCTTTGTCCTAACACTCTGAGCTTCTGCTTCCTTCTCTGCAAAACAGCCCTCATGCTTTGCTATCAGAGATGCTGTGAGAATGAAGCTTGACACTTTGTAATGCACCCCGTGCACAGGAGGTGCTCAAGGAATTGGTCCCCCATTTCCTAAATGTATATACTTTTTTTTTTAAAGATTTTATTTATTTATTTGAGAGAGAGAGAATGAGTGATAGAGAGCACGAGAGGGAAGAGGGTCAGAGGGAGAAGCAGACTCCCTGCTGAGCAGGGAGCCCGATGTGGGACTCGATCCCGGGACTCCAGGATCATGACCTGAGCTGAAGGCAGTCGCTTAACCAACTGAGCCACCCAGGCGCCCCTAAATGTATATACTTGAACAGGACCTTACACTGCTTGGCCCAGCCCTCCTCTCTGCTGCCCGTTTTTTATCTCCTTTCCTCTCGCAGCTACAGCAAATTCCTCATAGGTTACACTGGCTTCTCTTTGGAAAGCACACCTCTGTGATCTTGCTTTGAAGCAAGAGGTGGCCCAGGGACCTGAGATTTCGCTTCTTCTGAGCCGGGTTCTGTTCTGGCCAAGTTGGACACCTTACACCGAGGCTGACTTGGCTCAGCACCCAGAATGACATTCTAGGATTTGTCAAGCTGTGCAGGCTGGAGGGAGCCTGTTCACTGGCAGCCCCAGAAAGTTCTCCTCTCAAAAAAAAAAAAAAAAAAAAAGAAAAGAAAGTTCTCCTCTCTTTTCTCCCCTATAACAAGTTCCTTCTGGGCTGTGATTAGTTCATTTAAGATTAGGTGAAAACATGAACAGTGTGAAAGATGGGACAAAACGCTAAATATAAATAAGCCCTATCCTAAGATGATCTCAAAGGGACTGTTAACTTTTAGTCTCAAAAGATACCTCGACGGGCTCCTGGGTGGCTCAGATGGTTAAGCGTCTGCCTTTAGCTCAGGTGGTGATCCTAAGGTCCTGGGATCGAGCCCCGCATTGCATGGGGCTCCCAGCTCAGCATGGAGTCTGTTTCTGCCTCTGCCTCTCTCCTCTGCTCATGCTCTCTCTCTCTCTGTCTCACTCTCTCAAATGAATAAATAAAATCTTTAAAAAGAAACGATATCTCGGGTTTCTCTACTTTTATAGTAGCCCAGGTTATATTTTGGTAGGATCATGGAACCTCAAGTTCACCCACCCAAGGTCAAAAAATCCGCACATTTCTTTTTGATTAGAAACTAAAGTGTCTAGCTGTTACATAGCACATTGACGTTTCAAAGCCTTTTGATTTATCCCTGTAATTGATGAAATTAGTTTAAAGCCCTGGACCCTGGGGTCATTGTTATTTCCCATTAAGTGAGAAACTCAGGCCTGAGGTATTTAGAAAAAGCTTTAGCCAAAACCACTTAGTGGCGCTGTGCCAACCAAGTTCCTGCACCGGGTAACATGATGGTGTCTTTAACTTCCGTGTGAGTCCGAGAAAGACTAGAACTCTAACTAGAACTCTGCCACCTCCTTCTCATCCACACACATTTGTACCCACCACAGATGTCAGCCATCCTGGGTCTGTTTGTTGGGGGAAGGAAATTAGTGGGTAATTTCACTAAGCATTGGCATTTAAAAACTGGTCACAAGGCATAGGAATCCAAAAGGGTTAATACCTATTCGGATGGATCTCCCCAGAATTCAGGAACCTAGGAGACATGAAAGTGACTCTATTCAAAACTTAAGGTGGAGCCTGGCTTCTTGAATCCTAATGAGTTCAGTCTTTTGCCCTGCTACTCAAGTGGGGCCTACTTGTGAATGGTTGCTAATTTTAATGGGCTATAAATTCTCGGTTTGATTTTTCTGCCTCAAACTCATGCTTAGATTAAATGTGTTTTCATACTTATTTATATGGATATTGGAGAGAGATTGGATTTTAGTGGAAACTTAAGGGCAAGCCTGTGTGGATTATGGGTCTTTTATGTAGGAAAAATCAATTTTCTTAGTACTTGATGAAAAAGCACCATGTACACAAAGGTTAATATACTCACAATTTATTTTCTTTAAAAATAACTTCAAATTGTAATTATAATATGTGCTCACAGAGAAGGTCTAGAGACTACAAAAAGGGGTATGCTAATAAATGTTTAACAACTGGCTCTCTAAGAGAAGAGAAAGCCCTCTGATATGTAGCATCTGCCAATTTCTGAGGTGAAAATACTCCCATCATGGCCAATTTTAAGCCACAGATGTGTCATCATTGAATGCAGATAGGATAAACTGTGCACTCTCCCCTCCTATGAGCCAGCTCTTAGACAGAACTGAAAGAATTTAAAAATTAGTGGCAATCCAATTATATAGAGTTACAACCACTGCCAACATCTTGGTGTTTTGCCAACTAGTCTTGCTATGAAAACATCCATATTGGTTCTGATGAAGAGTCTTGTCACGGGTTTTTGGTAAGTAAATCTATGTTTTCTCATTCAGATATTTCACTCCCATTTTGTTTCCAAACTCAAATATTATGTACACACTTAGGAAGGGCATAATGATTCAGTGAATTTATTTTAAATATTCTAAGTTTTGTTAAACCTAATGATCCAAAAAGCACTGTACAGTGTGGCATCGAAAAAGTTGGTGTGGTTAATGCGGAGGCCGTGCTTCTCCACTCCAATAACAGCGTATGTAGGAATGGTGAGAAGACCAGGATCCTCCCAGGAAGAGTTGTAGTTCATTCTCATGGCTTGATGCAGACTGAGGATAGGTCTGGCCCATGGGACTATAAACATGAGTGAGAGAGAGAGAGACTTTCTCTGGCTTGTTCCTATTTGCATTCCCAGTGTCTGGAATTGGTCTTAGGGAAAAAACCTGCCTCCTAGTGAAGGACCTTAGGTCTTAGGTGAAGTGTCAAGAGGTACAAGAGGCATGGCTTTGTGTCTTTGTGTAGATACACAATTTAAGAAGTTCTGTCTGAGGTCCAGAAGGAGCAGATGAGGTTGCCACACTGTGGCTGGATCAGGCAGAATCTCCAGGTCACTCTAGTAGAATACAGCCAAAGGACTCTGGATAATCATGAGTGCCTCTGGAGAGCCTCGTGACTGCCCGATCCCCAAAGAGCAGAACTGTGAGCTTCTGCTGGAGCTCTTCTGCCAGAGCCCAGAGTGGAGTTTCTGCTCTCCTTGCTTGTGTCTTTGTCTAGCAGATGATGCAGTGATTAATGTCTGGGGAAAGACTTCACTAGAGGCAAGCGATGGCAAGGGTTGCCAGCTGAAAGTGTGCTGGGAAGAGAGCAAAGAAGAAAGAAGGATTGTTCATAGTGTACAAAGGGACATGTGTAGCCTGCTGCTCAGAGAGTAATTTCTCCCAATTTGATCTCTTCTCAACAGATCTGGTTTCGCTATTTCCACCTGGGCTGAGAAGTGCCTGCCTGTCTTCGAATCCTTGTGGAGGTGAGGATATATGAGAGTCACAGAAGAGAAGCATTTTTGATAATATATTGTTTTGATTCACAAAACAAACAAAATGGCTGCAGGTGAAGATTTTCACCGCTGGCCTAAGTGTTAATTAGAAACCAGTTAGAAGCCTTGGTTGCGAGAGGGCTTGTTTAATTTAAATATTTAGGCAGAGAATCTGATTCTTAGCAGTCAGAGGCAGGGCTGGAAGCCAGCCCTCCGGAGACCCCCAAACCTATCTGTTCCCTTGGACTTTTGACCAAAACAAAGTCACCCCCCCCACACCTAGTTGTATAAGCATAGATCATCCGGGTACTTCATTCAACCCAGTGAAAATTTTCATTCCTTTTTTAAGCAAAAACACTCTCCAGCTGCCTATTGTCAGTCTTTCTAATTTTTGGCTATTCTATAAACATGCCCTCCATTTGCACATGTAGTTAGGTTGAAATGTCAAGGGACCACAGGGGGATGTTTATGAAATTCCATAAAAAAATACATTTTCACAAAACTGAGGTTTATTGGTATTCCAGAGGAGCCGGTAACTTTTCCACCTGAGTCTGCTCCTCACCTTCTCTCCCTCACCTTGAACTTTTGCTTGAGTCTAGGAATCAATTTTGTCTAATTTCCAAATGTTGCTGTTTGGTGGTTTGCCTGGATTCATTATATATATATATATATATATATATATATATATATATA
>NW_027397095.1:1999163-2094116 GCF_003265705.2 Callorhinus ursinus
CATATACATACACATATATATATATACCCAGGATGGAAGGTAACTTGGTGCATCTTAATGACATAAAGACTACCCTTGTCCTGAAAAGCTCTGCCTCCCTTCCTGCTATTTTGTTTTGTCATTTCTTGGCAGGATTAAGAGATGTAATGCTATTTTATTAAAATAAGGGGTTCTCTTAACAGTATAGTGACCCTCCTGTCTCATTGCATGATAAACTCTACTCATCACATGCAGGCATTTGCAGGAATTCATATTTTTCATGGTGTTCTAATGAGTCCGAAAGGACTGTTCCTTGGTCACTGACTGTCCAACTGTGGGGCTGACATGCATGTCCCGCAGTGTGTCTGTGTGGGGCTCCTCCCAGTAGAATTTAGCTAGTTCCTCACTGGGTGTGCAAACCAGTCAGGAAAGAGAAGTGTTTTTATTTCTATCAAACTTACACAAGTATGACAACTAAAGAAGCAAATAACTCCATAAGGTTTGCTCATAACAACCTACCACCATTCCATTGCCTTCTCACTGTGTTTATCCTGAGGCAGCACCATGTGATCTTGCGATTGTAGAAGTAACTGGTGCTAAATGAAACCGGCTCAGAAAAACATGAGACGGGCGCCTGGGTGGCTCAGTCGTTAAGCATCTGCCTTCGGCTCAGGTCATGATCCCAGGGTCCTGAGATCGAGCCCCACGTTCGGGCTGCCTGCTCAGGGGGAAGCCTGCTTCTCCCTCTCCCACTCCCCCTGCTTGTGTTCCCTCTCTCGCTGTGTCTCTCTCTCTCTGTCAAATAAATAAATAAAATCTACAAAAAAAAAATCCTACTAAGATTTACCTTCTTAAAAAAAAAAAAAAAAGAAAACCGTGAGACCTCCAAAACATTTTTTTAAAAGATTTTCTTTATTTATTTGAGAGAGAATGAGCAGCAGGGAGAGGCAGAGGGAGAGAGAGAGAGAAACAGACTCCCCACTGAGCAGGGAGCCCAACTTGGGACTCGATCCCAGGACCCAGAGATCATGACCTGAGCTGAAGGCAGATGCTTAACCGACTGAGCCACCCAGGTGCCCAGCTCCAAAACATTTTAAGATGGGGTTCTTTGGGGCGCAGTTGAGCAGCTGCCTTCAGCTCAGGTCATGATTCCAGGGTCCTGGGATCGAGCCCTGCATCTGGCTCCCTGCTCAGTGGGGAGCCTGCTTCACCCTCTCCCTCTGCCTGCCACTCTGCCTATTTGTGCTCTCTCTCTCTCTCTCTCTCTCTCTCTGCGTCAAATAAATAAATAAAATCTTTTTTAAAAAAAAGATGGGGTTCTTTGGCCACTTTGGTTGTCTTTCTAAGGGGAGAAGAATTACAGAGGATAAATCCTCGGAAAGGGGACCAGGAGAGAAGGAAGGACAAATAGGAAACGGTCTCTTACCTTCCAGGGGCCTACAGCATGGGGGTGGGGGGGTAGGGCTAGAACAGCAGTGCCCTATAGAGCTGCTCCCAAGGATGAGAACAAAGCAGACAGTTCGAAGGACAAGAGCTTTTGGTGTGACAGGTGTCATGGGCATTGTGTGTTCAGGTGAGTTTCTCCTGCTCCCTTCCCCCTTCCCCTCCTCCCTGGGCTTCAACACCTCCCCAGCTGGATAAGCAACCTAAGGGATATCACAGATCTGGGAGTTACATTACTGTGGCCCAAGATGTAGGCAGCAAGTATGGAAGGAGATAGACACGTATCTTGAGAGAAAACCATGACGCTCTGCAAACACCACTTCTCCCTACAGGCTTCAGCTTCAGAACATGGGCATTCAAAAGAAATGTGTGGCGCCGTTGCCGCTGGCATTTTTTAAACTTTCACATGTCTTCCCACCTTCCGCCTTGTGGTTTGCTTCCACTGATGATGAGTAATACCTAAAGGTGATTTTTATTGGGCAAAGAGATCAGTATAGGAGAGACTTTAAATTTTCGTGTCCTTGAAGATGTAATCTGAGTTTGGGAAGCATCAGTTGCTTTAAATGCTTCATTTAAATATATGTTGCATCTATGGTCTCTTTTGTAAACACTTGGGCGAGGAGCTGGTGGCTCCATGCTCTTAATACTATCCTCTTTCTTGGTGTGTTATTAAAGTGACTGATTGTTCTCGACACACGAGGAAAGGCTGGTAAATAGTGTTCATCATCTCTCACCTAGAGGCTGAGAATGATTTTTTTTTTTTTAGTCCTGAAAATCTATTGTATCCACCAAAATACTGGGCTCTGCTGTAGGTATTCTAAATACTAATTTCTTGGTGGTAGTTTCTCAACCTGGAAAACTGATAGCGGAAAGTCTTAGGTGTATACATATGCTTCCAGAGCCCACAGAAGGGTGGAAGAAAACAGGCCACATTAGGCAGTGTGGAAAGGAGTGAAGGGAAAGTGTGCGATGCGAACTGGGAAGTACTCAACAGATAATTCACAATCAGCCCATTTGTAAGGAGACCATTATCTAGGAACCTTTCAATTCTCAGAATTAGTTTGTATATTTGATTGATTTCTTTCCGACCACCTTGAGCTCAATGGAAAATGAGTAGTTTGGAATTGGATTGTCTATTCAAATCTGCAGTCACGTGGGAGGAGCATCTCAGAATTATAGAGATTGAAGGGTCCTCAATACAATGCTCCAAATACGTGTAAGGAAGAAGCGGAGCCAATGCCCATTCTGAGTACATGAGAGAGTACTGCCCTTTGGCCAAGCTGAGAGTTTGGTGAAATGTGTTTATCAGTTCCCCAGTGAAGTCTGTATTTCTAAGTACTATAGGCTTGGCTGCCTCTGCCTCTTGTGGATTTTTCTTGGGCCTGTGAAAAATAGCTCTGGGATGAAAAATGGCTCTGGGGATAGGTGGCTTCTCAACTTCTCATTTGTTTCGAGTTGGGCTATCTGGGACAGACTTCTGCACGTGAGCCACTATTTGAGGGGGAGGTTGCTCCAATGTGTTTTCCTTCCACTTCTCTGCATTCTCTGTCTTTCTGCTATACTGTAATCTGCACTTGGGGTTGCTGCCTGTAGGATTTCTTTCCCCTCTTGTGGTCCCACATTGTGATTTTGAGGAGGGTTCAGCTAAATTTCTAAGTTCTAACTCCTTTCATTCGTCTGTTTCTTTTTCTTTCTTATTTTGGCCTAGTTCTGTGTGCTGGGTTTCAGGGACTCTTCCCACCCCCACCCCCACCCCCACCCGATTTCTCCTTGTTTTCTGGCCCAGACCTTTGTTTTCTTAACACATTCTCATTTTAATGACACTTCTGAAACGGATGTGTTTTGTGTCTGTCAGAAAGCATCCATTCTTCAACTAAATCCTGTCTCTTTTCCATGAACACCATCAGGCTCTCTCAAATCCACTCCAAGCTTTGGTTTTCTCTGTCTTTGTCCTGCCTGGCTACACTTCATCATGTTTCATCTTTGGTGTGCCTTTCCTAATTCCATACATTTCTCTGCCGTGTGCCCTTAGGAAACAAGCAGTCCCTATATGCCAACCCACTTACAGTAACTGTCACTGGAAAATCATCCAGTAAGTCTGTTAGTTTTTTATGCTGATATTACTCGAGTTTTCTTAGAATTCATCTAAACATTTTTGGTCTTGATCCTTAAGAGATAGTTTCCTAATTGCTATTACTGCACACTTTGTGCTTCTTAATCGTTTTCTATCTCTTGGTTCCATTCTGATCATTGAGTTCTTGTCTCTCATCAGTTCTCAGGTTCTTGGATCCTGATCACCCATGTGATCTTTAAACACCCTTCTTTATCTAGCATACACTCTTTAAAAAAAAAAAAAGATCTTATTTATTTGACAGAGAGAGACACAGCGAGAGAGGGAACGCAAGCAGGGGGAATGGGAGAGGGAGAAGCAGGCTCCCCGCCGAGCAGGGAGCCTGATGCAGGGCTCGATCCAAGGACCCTCGGATTGTGACCTGAGCCGAAGGCAGACGCTTAACGACTGAGCCACCCAGGCGCCCCTCTAGCATACACTCTTGAAGAGAATGTAGACCTGGGTGTATGCCCTTTTCTCTTTTTATCTGTCCCTTCTGGTCTTCAAGATCTCATATTCCCCTGTTTGCACAAGCTGACTTCTAAGATCTCACATTTATGAATGCTTACTTTGAACTAAATCTTGTGTTTTAATTCTTCTGCTGCTTATGTTTTTGATTTGGCATATTAGTTAACTTCTCTGAACTTTAGCCTCCCTAAATATAAAATGAAGATGATAAAATTTGTCCCATCTCGTTAAAGGGGTTGTTGTGAGGGCCAAAATTAAAGCATGGTTGAATGCCGGGTCCCCAAAAATACCACCACAATAACTTGTTGCTAAGGCAAAGTTGAGTTTATCCTTACTGTGGTAAGGAAGAACACTACCTTGGGAGAGCCTTAGTAGCATGTCAGGGAGGGGGAAAGGCAAAATGTGTGGGTAATTGTGAGGTTTAGGAATCTGATTGAAGGTGGCTGTTTGAGTATGGAAGCTTGGTTAGGATTGGGTAAGGATCATGATATAATAATTTAGGATTGGTGGACCCAACAAGGGGAGGCTTTTGAGACAAGGGCTTTGGTTTTAATCCTATTTGCTTGAAAGCCTGTTTGCTGTTCACTTGAATTTTTTTCTGTAAGTTTCTGGACCAAACAACAGAGTTAGTTGCAACGTTTTTCTTTATGAGCAGGAGTTACCTGGAATAGGAAAGTCATGTTGATGAATACAGAATAGTGAAATAATGTTTGGTAAGACAGTAAAAGAGTAAAATCATGTTAATGTAGGCAGTGCATTGTGAGGGGATAGATGCTTTTAGTTCTCAATATACAAAAGCACTTGTAAATGGTAAGTACTATACAAATGATTGCGGTGGTATTAATAGTGTTTAACTTGCTTTTGATTCTCAGCCTTTTTACCTAAATGCAATATTTTTTTCTGCTTAAACTCAGTAGGATGGGGAATCTTTATTCAAAATGACTAAGCTTCTTTTTTTTTTAAATTTTTTTAAGATTTTATTTATTTATTTGAGAGAGAGAATGAGATAGAGAGAGAGCATGAGAGGGGGGAGGGTCCTAGGGAGAAGCAGACTCCCCGCCGAGCAGGGAGCCCGATGCAGGACTTGATCCCGGGACAGATGAATGGATAAAGAAGAGGTGGTATATATACACAATGGAATATTATGCAGCCATCAAAAGGAATGAGATCTTGCCATTTGCAACGACGTGGATGGAACTGGAGGGTGTTATGCTGAGTGAAATAAGACAGAGAAAGACATGTATCATATGACCTCACTGATATTAGGGAATTCTTAATCTCAGGAAACAAACTGAGGGTTGCTGGAGTGGTGGGGGGTGGGAGGGGTGGGGTGGCTGGGTGATAGACATTGGGGAGGGTATGGGCTATGGTGAGTGCTGTGAATTGTGCAAGACTGTTGAATCACAGATCTGTACCTCTGAAACAAATAATGCAATATATGTTAAGAAAAAAAAAAGAAGATAGCAGGAGAGGAAGAATGAAGGGGGTAAATCGGAGGGGGAGACGAACCATGAGAGATGATGGACTCTGGAAAACAAACTGAGGGTTCTAGAGGGGAGGGGTGTGGGGGATGGGTTAGCCTGGTGATGGGTATTAAAGAGGGCACGTTCTGCGTAGAGCACTGGGTGTTATGCACAAACAATGAATCATGGAACACTACATCAAAAACTAATGATGTAATGTATGGTGATTAACATAACAATAAAAAAATTTAAAGGGAAAAAAAAAAGCTAGGCACTAGGTCCAGCCCACTCTCAAGGGGAAGGTATTACACAAGGTTGTGAATACCAGGCAGTGGGAATCCTTGAGTGCCATCTTTGAAGCGGCTTACCACAAAGCCTGACTTAGTCCTGCAGTTACTTCAAAGGCCCAGCAGTCATCAGTAGTGTTCTTCATTATGAAATCTTGTGAACTTGAGGAGGTAGCCTTTGTAGGAGACTGTCATCATTGTATAAGAAGGAATTAGTAGAATTATAAATTCATCCTATTTTCTTGCTAGAAATACTACAGGTGTCACCTGCATCTAAAGCACCAAGAAACAGACTGTTCTCCCCATGGATTGCATGTTTGAAAATGTTGTGTGAACCAGATAAACTACATTTAATAATAGTAGTAACACTAATAATGTTAATTTGTGTCCTCATCACATAGAAATTTTTGCCATTGGAAATTTTTAGAACTAGTTTACTACCATATTATAAAAGGATATGACTCAGGAACGGCCAGATGGAAGAGATGCATAGGGCAAGGTATGTGGGAAGGGTCAGGGGGCTTCCATGTTCTCTGAGTGCCGCACTCTCCTTGAATCTCCACCTGGAGATTATTAATTAGGGCTTCTGATAGCATATGTTAATCCACTGAGTTGATAAATTCCTGCCCTTCTACCTTTGCATGTGGCTGTATTTATGTTATTGCACATGTTTATCTGAAACTCTCAGACTTGGACCATGTAAATAACCCTCAACCTAGTCTACCTGGCTTCTGATTTCACAGGTAATTCAATAGATTAACACAACTCAAAAGAAAGGGATAATATAAGTAAAGGTACTCAGATAGTCTTGATTGCCTATTATTATTATTTTTTTAATTCCCTTCCACTATGGGATCTTCTCCTTATTTCTCTCTCGCCTATAGGTATGGGGCTGTGGATAAAACAGCTGTGCTTAAAAAGTAACAGCTGTTCATTGCAGTGCTGTTTAGTGCTGGTGAACTGTCTGACAACCTATCTGCCATATTTTTTTCTGATTCCTACCCTTTCCCATAACTCTGGGCCCCTTTGTTGTTTCATACACATGATAAATGCTTTATTGTCTCGAGGCTTTTGCTCTTGCTGTTTCCTCTGCCTGGAATGCTGGTCTTAGCCATCCTTGGTCTGCTGATCCCTGACTCTCTATAGTCTCATTGCAGTGTCCTATTTGACCATTGGAGTACCAGTGTGGACCATGATGAAATAAGAGAACTGGAAGGGTCCTCAGAGGCTTCATAGTAATTTTCCTATCTCATTTGGGAGAT
Source organism: Callorhinus ursinus (assembly GCF_003265705.2). Lineage (NCBI taxonomy): Eukaryota > Metazoa > Chordata > Mammalia > Carnivora > Otariidae > Callorhinus > Callorhinus ursinus. Next base: position 2,006,176 of record NW_027397095.1, read on the forward strand.
AAAAACAATGAAGAAAATAGATTTGCTCGGGATTCAAAGAATGTGTCATGTGCTTGATATAAACTCAGGACAAGGCCAGACATAGAAGGGAATGTGAAAGCCCATGGCAAAGAAATGACCCTTTGCCTAGTTAGAGAGGCAAAACTAACTTAGATTCATTTAATCCATGTCATAGTTGTGGGGAAGGAAACGTTGCAATTTAGAGAAGTCTTAGAAAATCTTTTTTTTAAAGATTTTATTTATTTATTTGAGAGAGTGAGAATGAGAGAGAGAGAGAGAGAGAGAGAGCACATAAGAGGGGGGAGGGTCAGAGGGAGAAGCAGGCTCCCCGCCGAGCAGGGAGCCCGATGTGGGACTCGATCCCAGGACCCCGGGACCATGACCTGAGCCGAAGGCAGTCGCTTAACCAACTGAGCCACCCAGGCACCCAGTCTTAGAAAATCTTAATAGTGGGGTGGAACTTGTTTTAGCTTTTCAAGGATAAAGCAAAAGTAAGAACCCACAGAGGAGAGGGAGAGAGTACTCAAAAGAGGAGAAAGGTATGGAGCAAGGGGATAGAAGTAAGAGGGCACAGAGAGAGCTCTGATCTTTAAAGCTGAACTGCCTATTGAAACCTGCTCCTGGCACAAGACTTACATCTTTCCCAGCACTTGTGTCACTTGGCCCTGAGTACAGGGCGGCTTTATTGGATTGTTCTGTCTGTGACACTGCAGCTATTCGTCACACTCAGCTATAGGACCTGACAATATAATGATGTTCTATTTTTACTTCTGTCCTGATAGTGTCCCAGAAGTACTGAAATTATGACCAGAAAATTAATTTCTTTGCACTTGGACAAGTAAAAGAACAGGGAATAGTTCTACATGCAGGCTCTAAATCTCCAGAGTTGTTTAGAAACACTTTGTGTTAAGAGTTCGGGCTGAATTTTGCATTAAACTTTGCACTTCTCCCCAGAGGAATTGGCGAGAAAAATATCTGATCAGAGCATTTTAATGTTGCTCAAGGCTATCAAACAGATGCTTGTGTATATATGCACACACAGCTGTAACATTGATTATTTTGCAAGTTCAGAAATGGAAAGGCTATGGAGCACCTGGCTGACTCAGTCAATGGAGCATGTGACTCTTGATCTTGGGATTGAGAGTTTGAGCCCCATGTTGGGTGTAGAGATTATGTAAAAAAATAAAATCTTAAAGAAATGGAAAGGCTGTTTTATGCCACATACTAGTTGCTTTTTGAATATGGAAATGAAACCCGTTACTATATTTTTTTTAAAGATTTTATTTGAGAGAGAGCATGAACTTGAGCTGGGGGAGGGGCAGAGGGCTAGGGAGAGAATCTCAAGCAGACTCCCCACTGAGCACAGAACCCAACACGGGGCTCAATCTCATGACCCTGACATAATGACTTGAACCAAAACCAAGAGTCAGACACTCAACCAACTGAGCCACTCAGGTACTCCAAAACCAGCTACTAATTTAAACAAGCTCCTTTTGCAAAGGAGATTTTCTTAGAGGTGTGTGTGTGTGTGTGTGTGTGTGTGCGTGCGTGATTGATCCCTCAACAGAGTATTCAGTGAACTATTCCAGTGCACCCTAGAAATGAAAAAGGTACAGTGTGCCTAGAGCTTAAGGAGGTGTATTCATGTAAAGAAGAGGCATTGCATCCAATACCGGGAAATGAACACACAGGACAGTTTGTGTCCTCATTCACATGGAACTCCTCGTAAGATCAGTTCAGGCCACATTCAGGGGCTTCTTGATACTCTTCCCTAATATTTAGTCCTTAGTCTCAGACTGTCAGAGACAGGTGGGCCCTTGGAGCTCTCTCCACTGTGTCGGGGAAGACATGGCAACTTAGCAACGAGCACACAGATTGTGACTGAACTGACGCTGCAATCCTGGCCCTTGTTTTGTTCCACCATGCACCTCTTCTCTCTGGACAACTCAAAATTCCCATCTCTAGGTAGCTGACAGTTAAACAAAGGCAGTAAATCAACCCCTTTTCCACATGGAGGAACAGAACCACAGTGACCTTAAATGATTTATCCACAGTCACAAGGCCAAAGAGCGGACTAGGTCAAGAATCCGTGTCACTTATGCTGTGGCCACACCCCTGTTTGATGACTGCATCAATACTTAGGAAGAAATGTCATGTAACTAGGTGGTTAAGTTTTCGTTGCTTAGGCCGACTGGTATGTACTGCATGTTACATTCAACCATTGGGATGCCTTTGCCATCCTTCCAGAATCCAGAGTTTTATAGCAATTTCTTATATGCCTGTGTCCACAGTTAGAGTAGGCTTAGGTTTGAAGTATTAAGGGTGGAGAGGAGATAGTGATGCAGTGCACATAGTGGAATCCCGTAGGAGGTTAGCCTTCCAGGAGCTTCTGAGCATGTAATAAGCCTGCTTTATAATTTACATGCTTCTAATTCCTTTAGAAGCATGTAATTAGAAGGTAGAAAGTAGTAAGTGCTATGATTGAGGTCTGGATCTGGATCTAATGCTTCAAATCTGAACTCAAAATTGTTACTAGAAGGCATAGACACAAAGGAGTATCTTTCTTAGGCACATGTTTTCTGTGAAGGTGGGAAATCACTGGACAAGATAGGAAATAAAGAGAACCATTAGATGCCCTTGGAGAAAAGTATATTATTTATTTATTTTTGGAACCTAAGAAACAAGTTGGGACAACCATCATTCCTTCCTTCATTAACTCAGCAAACAAGTATTGATTTCTATTATATTAATAGAATAGATGGGGGGCACTTAATAATTCCAATGAGCAATGAGAGTGAAGTACAAAGCCAGTGTTAACTCTGTGCCTGGACTACCAGTTTGCTATTTAGAAACAGTTTCCAATCTCAGCTTTCCCACTAAAACCTACAATTAGTTTGAATGTTGTACACTGATTACCATACTGCTTGCAGTAAAATATCACCCTCTCTTAATTGCACTTTCTTTGACAGTCTTTCCATTTGAATTATTCATCCTGGTTTTGAAGAAATTCTATGCAAATCAACAATATAATAAGTGCTTGTAGTTTTGTTTTGTTTTGGTTTTTTTTTTAGAAAACTATATTCCAAATCCTTTCATAAGGTGGTGTGAAAACAATCATGACCAAGTTGGCTGGCTGTTATTTGCACTGATTTTCTAATTCAAACCAATCTGTGTCAAGAATTCTGTGAAAGGGTTTTCTGAAGAGGGTGGAGGTTAGCTCAGATGACCTATAAGGTCTCTTCCACCTCATGAGTATATATGATTTGGTGGTAGATTGGATAGAAGCCATCTGCAAATGACATTTAAAGGGCTTTGGATTTTTTTTCTTGGAGCCAGTAAGGGTCAAAATTCTTCTTGCCAAAGGGCACAGCTTACCTTCTTGTTTATGGTAGTCATTATTCATTTGTCACAGGATTTGAAATAATAGAGTATTATGTTCAACTTCAGGATGCTATTGCTTTAAATTGTAATAAGTTTTTCTTTATGTGCCATTTACAGACTGCTCTGTCATGCCTAACCCTTGTGATATTGAAGGGCAAAAGTAGACAAGGACTTCACAGAGGTTCTGTATATGTGAATGTATGTATTTGGAATGGCTGTGTATGGGAGCAAAGTTTGCCACCCCAAAATGTGTCTCTTTGGCATGTGGATTATTTTAGGCTGATTATTTTAAGAAACAGAAGGCTCAGGAAGAAACTTTGACCTACCCCCTAACTTCCTAAAAGACTTTAGATAAAGGACCTGCTCCAGGAAGGGAGTTATCACCACAGATAACTACATTATAATACGAACTAGGTTGGTAAGCAGGGAGGAACTTAGCAAAGTCTGTTAAAATTCCTCTTTGTGTCCCATTGTTTCTGGATGGCCCAGCAAACATTTGTTTACAAAACATTTACTCTTTTTCATCTTCCTGTGAATTGTCTTCCTTCCCTCTGAAGTCCCAGACCCTGTGCTCTTTTCGTTAGCCCTGGATGGCATATAAGCCTCAGTTGCCTAACCCTAACCTGTGGGCCTCATATTCTTATGGAGACCTGTAGGTATGTAATTGAATTTGATTTTTTTCCTGTTAATCTGTCTCATGTCAATTAATTCTTAGAACAGCCAAAAGAATCTTAAAGGGTAGTTAAGAATGTTTCCTACTCCACAGCTGCATGGCAAGCTAAAGGAACCTGATAGTGTGCTTGTTTGTGGAGAATGCTAATCCCTATCTAGTGTCTGCACGTGCACACATGCATATACACAGCAGGATGACCATATGGTAGCCCATACCATCTGTAAGGCCAAGACTTCTATTTGTAGGGATGCATTTTATTTGTTCAAAAGCAGAGGTTCTTAATTTTTTTTTTTTTGGTCACAGATCAATTTGATAACCTGTTGACATCTTATACCATCTGTTAAAAAAAATAGGCTTTTGCACATATCCATAGACTTTTATAATTTTTTAGGGGCTCAAGGACTACCTCAGGAGTCCAACATATTACCCAGGCTAAGAAATCCTGTTGTTATCTAAGCAATTATTTCCTTACTTGATTATAAGACATTTGGTTACCTACCATGTACTTTGGGCCCAGTGCTGGATGCAAGACACCTATCTAGTATCAGTTCCCTCCTCACCAGCCATGTAAACTTCGGACCATCCCTTTACCTCCCCAAGTTCAAGTTTTTAATAAATTAATACTATAATGTTCTAATGGGATGATTCCTAAAGTCCCTTGTAGTGCTTTATTTACTCAGCCTTGTTCTAAGCACAAAAGGCGATGCACTGTCCCAAGCATCCAGTAAGGTAAGCCAGTGACCAGAACCAGGCAAAAACAAGAAACAGAGGGAACAAAGGCTCCTATTAGGCCATCTGAAGCCCAGACAGGTAAAAAAAACTGTCTCACTCATATGAGGGAATGGCAGCACCACGTCTGCCTCTATATGTGGCATTTGATATTAGTATAATAATTCTCATGTCACTAATACTTTTTGGCTATTGCACAGTTGTTTTACTTTATTGGTGGGTTGCTTTTAAACTTTTTTTAGGTTGAATCCCTTTCAACTAAGTATTTAATGGGTCACATTGCCGCCTTGGACTCACGGGAGGTCGGGGAGTTGATACCTGGTGTGAGGAAGTCGTGAATGGTTTCCACACAAACCTTTTCAAGTAAATTATACTTAAAATGTTTATGTTATTACAGACTCTACTGAAAAACATTTCAAAAGCTCTTAGTAAACTTGTCCTTAGGCTGCTTATGTCTGTATTTATTCAGCCTTCAGATATTCATTTGCTCATGTCAGAATGTGTGTTTTAGTTTTTATTCAATATGATTTAATTTTACATTCAAGGTTTGTATAACTGAGGCTTCAAGCTTGTATCAGGGTGTCCAAACAGGTTCATTAATCCTGGGAGATTTTTTCCTAACCAGTAGAAATTCATCAACATTGAAAAATGACACATTCAACTTATTAAATTGAAAATATCTTTATACTCATCCTGGAGCTTCAATTTGTCAGCCAATAATCATCAAATGCCACCCAAACACTCATAATTTTCTGAGAAAATTAGCTGGTTTTAATATGTCTGGAAGATAAATCAGACTATCCACATTCTATCAGTCATAAGAGAAATTTATATAACTCACTTTACACACATCAGATCAACTGGAAAATTAGAGTAATTAAATGTTATAGGGGAAAGAATTTTATTAGAAGAGCAACAAAGATACTCTTGACACACCAAGAATGCTGCCAACACCATCTCCTAAAGACCTGTGAGAAAGTGCAGACACACTAGGCTGGCAGGTATGATGAATGAGTAAGCTCCCTTAGGGTCTTTAGGTGGAAAGAGGGACAGCCCACCAGTGTCCAGATTCATAACAAGTGGGTAGCTAGGTCTAGAATATGCCAGCACACTGGAGAAGAAGACAGATACCATAAAAGTTGACCTTACTTCTTTTTATTTAAGTTAAAAACAGTTTGGAATAAAAAAACAGAAATGTTTTCAAACATATGGATGAGTTTGTGTTTCTCTACCAGTCCTCCCTAATACCTATTTTCAGTTGTTCTGACCATTTCCCTATTTACATACACTATCTTAATAGCTATTATTTAAAATTCTATCTTAGGAAATTGTCTCTTGTCTTCTGCTCTAATAGCTCAGTTACCCTACCCTCATTTTCTCCCTCTTCTCATTCCCTGAAATTTACAAGACAATTATTTCTCTACTAGTTACCTCTGCAACTTTGGCCACTGTACTTCAGTGTCTACCTCTTGTTGCGTCAAGACTCCATATGTGACAAGGACATTTATTTTGTGCTTCATCCTTCCCTTCATTTCTTTCCCTTTTACATTCTGCACTGTGTCAGATATACCTTTGCCTTTCCATCGTCAGGGTTGTTAAAAGTACTCTCTCTTTTTTTTATAATCACCTTATTTTGCTGGAGTAAATCATTCAGTCAGCTCCTAAGAAAGGTATGCAGATGGCAGAGAGTTTCTGAACTCTTAATTATTTGAAAATCTTTATTCAGACCTCACACTTGCTTGATAACTTGGTATACAATTCTAGGCTCAAAACCATGGGCCCAGAGTTGGTTGGTTTCCATTTCTTCTACCTTTTTGGATCTTTCATTAGTCAGATTGATATTGGATCTCTTGGACCAAACCTCTGTGACATTTATATTTCTTTGTATATCTGTCTCCTTGACTTTTTGCTGTATGTTCTGGGAACGCATTCTCAATATTGTGAAACTCATGACTCATTGGACACCCTTTTCTAGGCCACAGTGGGCACCACACGCCCTCATTCCCTTGGTCTTTCCTGGGTCCTATTCTTGATGGACCCTGTTAAGCTTTTCACTCATAATGGTGACTCCAACTATGATGATAATAGACACAGATGTCATTATTTCTAATCTTCAAATGTATTCTCTAATAAATAAAAAAAAATCATCTTTCTTTCTTCCCTGTCACCCCCCCCCCTTGATTTCTCATGGAAATGTACATTCTCCTTCCCTTGGAATGTCATTATGCAGCATAAGGCATCAATTATAGACTTCTCTATTTGACAAAACATCATGAAGATTGCCTTTCACAATGCCATGCCTGAGCTTTGAATAGAATTTATTTTGTGACTTGTTCCACAGCTGTTTTCTACACCTTTTACTTTTGAATCTGGGTAAATAAAAATAGTACAAGGTCATGCATTAAATGAGCCATTTAAAAACATCTTAAGCAACAAAGGAAGGAGGGAGGTTACTTGTGTAGGAGTCTCCCTATCCAGAGAATTATAAATTTAAAAGTCTATAGTAAGCACTGCATTCATATGAGTTGCTAATTAGCTCATTCTTAATTGGCAGAACACTTCCAAAATACTGCCTTGATAATCCAAATAGTTGTTGCTTTAATATATATCAACAAGTCACTTATTTAAGCTCTGCACTTAACTTCACTCTTCCAAATATATAGCATCCCTTCTGTCACAGAAATTCTTGAGAATTTTGTTGCAATAATGTTATGTTTTGTGTTAAGTGGAAACCTTCCAGATGATGGGTTCATCCAGCCTCCCACTTGCTGCAAGATTTTTGGCCCACTTAGCCCTACCAGTTCCTACTGCCTGGTAATTAACCAAATTCTTCTGCTTTCAAGCTGAGGGTCCATATTGTCATTGGGTACAGGCACTGGGTAAATGAAAAAAGGTGTTTTTTTTCCAACCCTTAAACTATCTCAAGATGCCCAAGCAAGACTGTGAGATTAAAGGTGAGGCTTTTGATCTTAGAATTTGGAGCTAGAGAGCACTGTTTCTTTGAAGAAGTGTTTTCTATATCTTCTTTTCCATTCATTGTTCACTTAAGCTGCTTTTATTAGGGCAGAAGTTTCACATGCCATTCCTCACTTCACAACCTGTGAAAGCATATACAGATTGTAATTTTAGAAGTGACAGATGGGGTCATGTCTTTCATACTTAGAAGTGAGTGAGGGAAATAAGACCCTAAACACACATTGCTGTTCATTCTGCCTCACTGGAGCATTCATGAAAGACTCAAAGAATGTGCCTCTCTATATCTGGATTTAAGAAGCAGAGAGGGAATTCCAGAACAATATCTTAAGACTTGAAAAGCCATCAACTCAAATCAATTCACAGATTCCTTCTTTAGTCTCCTTTTAACATGTGTCAAGGTTATTAATAGAGCAAACTTCTTGTTGTACTTCATATTTAGAAAATCACCATAACTGTGTATTTTTACGGTGTTTTGAAGCTGGATATTACACCATCCTAGCAAGGTTAAGATAAACTTAGCTTGTACAGGATTGGACATGGTATGCCTTTAAGATTACCCCAGTACATTTATTAGTGAATCTTCCATGAATTGATGCAACTTTTAAAAAAATCACCCATTTTTACTCTAACCACAAGTGCAGTGTGATAAACACTCAAAGCAACTATAAGAAGAAAGATATTTACAATCCAGGAAGAAAAACATAAGTTTTTAGATAGTTAGCATTAGGACAATATCATTTAAGTAAAATGTTCCTATTGTAGTGAATAAAGTTTTTTAAATTTTTGTCTGATTTCAAGGCAAGACCAATATCAGGACTGTTGTCATATTTTTGCGCTTTTACACTAATCTGCTCAGCAGATTGCATTTCAATGCAGAACAGAATAATAGAGTATTAGGAATTATTAGGACTTCTTCTGTGGGTCATACTGTCTCTTGCCACACCTGAAGAGTGCTTCAAGGTCTTAGAGAAATGCTTGCATAAAACCCCAAACCTCTCATGCACTAAATCTCCATTTCACTGCAAGATTGAATTCCATTTTGATTAATACCCCTCTCTGTCATACAGCCTTCAACATCTTGGAACTGGGAAGTGCTGGGTCACAAGGAAAGAATTGGCCATGGCCTGTTGTCGTTCTTTTGTGCTCTTACACTAATCTGCTCAACAGGATGCATTTCAACAGAGCAGAATGATAGAGTTTTAGGAATTATTAGGACTCATGTACTTCTACAGGCCTCTTTCTTGTATCTTATATCTTGGATCATTCTTTGCTTTGTCATAATCTCTTGGAGATTGTTGTCAGTGCTTTTAAGGAAGAGGAGGAGTGGGGATCAAACAAACAGATGTGCCATATGCTTCTATTGAGAGAAGTCCTTAGCTAGGTTCTGGACTATTTGCGGAGCAGTCTTGGCTCTTGTGGGTTGAGCGCACTCAAAGGAGTGGCAGTCCCAGATCTTTGCTTTAGGGGGAGAGAAGTTACAGGAACTAACTTAGTGGACTGTTTTTCTACTGCAATGGTCCTGGTGATCATAGGGAGCCTCCAAATCTATAATCCTTGGAATATTATTTTTTCCATTGTCAACTTTGTTCACATGTTTCAGTTCTGTGAGTAGTGGCACCCAAAACAACAACAGTTGGCATTTGTTGAGTGCTTAGTATGCTTCAACCAAAATGTAAATGGCATTAAATTTTGACAGCTACCTGGGAGAGGAGCACTAGGTCTCACTGCATAAATGTGAGATAAAGATACTAAAGCTTAAAGCAGTTCAGTTTTTGCTTACCCCATGGAGCTTGGGTACAAACCAAAGCAATTTATTCTGGAGCAGCTGCTCTTTTCTTTTTTAAAGTTTTTATTTAAATTCCAGTTAGTTAACATACAGTGTAATATTAGTTTCAGGGGTACAACTTAGTGATTCCACACTTACTAGAGCAGATGCTCTTAACACCTAGGTGTGTCATAGTGTCTCCTGCCACAGTGCAATGCTTGTATATGTCTGAGGAGTTTCTGAAGTTTTTAGTCTCCTATTGCTAGCTGGCTTGCCCTGCAAGGAATATTAAAAGAAGGTCTTAAGGGAGAATGAAAATGATTTCAGTAGAAAATCAGATCTACATAAAAAAGGAAGAGTATTGGAGTAGGAATAAATGAAGGTAAAATAACATATTTTAATTTAAGTGTTATTAATTAATAAGTAACTGTTCTGATAATAGTAATGGAATAGTGGGTGATTACAGCATTTGAATAAATGAGCTATTGGCAGCAATAGTGTAAAGGATGGGAGTTTGGAATTGGGAATGCCTTTTATAAAGATTTTTATTTATTTATTTATTTATTTATTTATTTGAGAGGGAGAATGAGAGATAGAGAGCACGAGAGGGAAGAAGGTCAGAGGGAGAAGCAGACTCCCTGCTGAGCAGGGAGCCCGATGTGGGACTCGATCCTGGGACTCCAGGATCATGACCTGAGCCAAAGGCAGTCGCTTAACCAACTGAGCCACCCAGGCGCCCCGGGAATGCCTTTTATAAAATACCAGCACTACCTGTGGAGCAGTATGGTGTTATTAGAAGGTGAAATTAGATTAGTAGTAAATATAGATTGTAAGCTCTAGGGGAATCGCTAAATTTTCTTTTCAAGTATTGTTGATATGCTAAGAGAGGAGATTAGATGGAATTGTATAAAATGCTCAATTAAAATCAGGGAAGGCAGAAATAGAGGGGAAGACAAAAATAAAAGCAGGGGATAAAATGGTTACTAACATAGTAGATATTAATCCACCTATATCAGTAACTGCTTTAAATGTAAATGGCCTAAATACAAATATTAAAAAGCAGATTTTCAGAATGGATGGAAGAGTAAGACCCAACTATATGTTGTCTATAAGAAACCTACTTTATTGTTTTTTTTCAACGATTTTATTTATTTGAAAGAGAGAGAGAGCACGAGTGGGGGGAGGGCAGAGAGAGAGGGAGAGAATCTCAAGCAGACTTCACGTGGAGGGTGAAGCCTGACATGGGGCTTGATTTCATGACCCTGAAATGATGACCTGAGCCAAAATCAAGAGTCCCAGACACTTATCCGTCTGAGCCACCCAGGTGCCTCAAAACCCACTTTAAATATAAATATTTAGGTAGTTCCTATAGAAAGGGATGGGAAAAGATGCTATTACTAAATAAAAGAGAGCTGGAGTAGCTGTGTTATTTTCAGACAAAGTTGACTTCAGAACAAGGAAATTTACCACGGATAAAAGGGAGCCTTACATAACAATAAAAAGAAGTCAGTTCTCCAAGAACACATAACAATCCTTAACATGCTTGCACCTAACAACAGTTTGTCAAAATATGTAAGGCAAAGCTGATAGAAATTCAAGGAGAAATAGACAAATCCACTCTTAGAGTTGGCAGCTTCAATGCCCGTCTTTTATTAATTGATAGATCAAGCAGGCAGAAAATCAGTAAGGGTATAGTTGACCTGAAAAACATCATCGGTCAATTTGATCTAATTGACATTTATAGATTAAACAACAGCAGAGTACATATTCTCAAACTCACACAGAACATTCATCAGCATAGATCATGTTCCAGACCATGAAAACACCTAAACAAATTTAAAAGAACAGAAGTCATGTAAAGTATGTGCTAGGACCACAGTATGATTAAACTAAAAATCAATAACAGAAAAATAGCTAGAAAGGCCCCAAATATTTCAAGATGAATCAACACGTTTCTAAATAACACATAGATCAAAGAAATCTCAAGAGAAATTAAAAAATATCTTGAGCTAAACAAAAAAGGGAAATACAGTTTATCAGAATTTGTGGGGATGCAGCAAAAGCGGTACTTGAAGGAAAATTTAGAGCATTCAATGCATATATTAGAAAAAGAGAAAGATTTAAAGGCAATTAATCTAAGCTTACACCTTAGGAAACGAGAAAGAAGAACAATTTGAGCCTCAAGCAAACATAAGAAAAGAAATAAAGAGACAGTAAAAATTAGAGGAGAAATAAGTGAAATTAAAAACAGGAAAATAATAGAGAAGATCAAGGAAACTCCTTGAAAAGAGCGATAAAATTGATAAATCTCTAGCCAGGGTAATGAAGGTAAAAAAAAAAAAAAAAAGTGAAGACATAAGGGGGGCTGGCTCAGTTGATGGAGTGTGCGACTCTTGATCTCGTGAGTTCGGGCTTGTGAGTTCGGGCCCCACGTTGGGTGTAGAGCTTACTCGATAAAAGAGAGAAAACACAAATCACTAATATCTGAAATGAAAGAAGAGAATCACTACAGATCTGATGGCATTACACTTAAAACTTTCTAAAATAAAGTCTATCCAAAATACAATTTAAAAATGAAGAATGATTGGGGGTTTGCTGAAGGCTGGGGGCTTCTGTACAGATGATCAATTCACAGAAGGCCTGGTTGAGTTTGGCGGTCAGTGTCCAGTCTGCTCTGGCTACAGTGGAGAGCGGGAGAAAGATACAAGAGTGTGGCTTAAGTCAGGCCTGTGGCTGTTATTTGGGGACCACATGGAATTGCCACTCAGTCATCTCAGGAACACTGTTGATTTAATATGGGTGTTCACCTCAACCGAGGCAAAATTTCTGAAGGTTGAGACTGACTTGCCTTTCATTTTTCCTTGAGGGAAATGGGCCTTCTGTGGTCAGTAAAAGGCAGAAAGATTGAATATAATGATAACGATCATTTTAGCCAGTTGTAATAACAGTGCATATCTATTGTTTTTAAACTGCCTAAGCCGGGGTCCTGTCAGCACATCCCAAGGGCAAAAAAGAAAATCACTTGTGAAAGGCTTTTTAAATTTACATTACGAATGGTTCACCTGAGGCAAACCTTATGATTATGTGCAATTTCAAATACTGAGTTCCTATACCAAATCTCTGCCTCTGAGTCCCTGGGCTGCTAGTCTAGCTCCTAACAAAGAGAAATCCCTTAATTGGCTCTTCCTAGGATTCTCTAGCTCTGTTTTTGGGAAATAAATTCATTTGGGTCAGAAAGGAGGAAGGTGGAGGGATGTGAAGAGGTTCAGGCTGGGGTGGGGGAGGGGAAGAAGGCCCAAACCAACTGCTACCGCAGCAGCAAGAGACTGTGGGAGAGAAGGCATAGAAAACAGGAGTGCTCAGATATTTGGAAAGGAGAGCTCAAGTGGCCGCAGTTTGATGGCGCCTGAACGCTACTGCCAAGACTCGTTCTAGTCATAATCTTTTCCAAGACTAGTACCAAATGCTGCTGAGTACTTACTCATTATGTTACACAGGGACAGTGTCTCTGATAGACATCTGCAGGACCCTGGTTATATCCCCTCTTTTGCTTATTAGACCCTGTGGATTTTTCCCATGTAGAGAGAACAGGTCTTGTTGGAACAAAACAGTCACGCTTACCGACCCAAAGAACATTTTCTCTGCTGTGGACTGCATCGTGTCTCCTCACAATCCATACGCTGAAGCCCTAACTCCTAATGTGACTGTTTGGAGATAGAGCTTTTTAGGAGGTAATTAAGTTTAAATAAAGTCATAAGGGTAGTCATCAGATAGAACTGGTGGCCTTTTAAGGAGAGAGAGACAGGGACAGAGAGAGATGAGAGAGGGATCGTTCTCTCTCCAAGTGCACATACCAAGGAAAGGCCATATGAGAACATAGCAGGAAGGCAGCCATCTGCAAGCCAGGAAGATTGCTCTCACCAGAAGCCAAGCTCTGCTTCTGGAACCGCGAGAGAAGAAATTTTGTTGTGTTTTTTTTGTTTTGTTTTTTTTTACAAGCATCCAGTCCATGATATTAGTTAGAGCGGCTCCAGCTGACTAAGCCATCCTCCGGCCTTGGCTCTCTAGCTGTGGAGGATCAGTGGGGACAATAGCTAGAGCATTGCCCACACATAAAGCACGGATAAAGGAATTCCCTGTGTGGAAGGTGGCTGTTTACAGTTGTTTAAAGGGCAATTTGGCTTGTTTCTTTGTGTTTTAATAGCAGAAAGTCATTTCATGTAATAATTCAACTCCGCAGCCGACTCTAATCTAGGTCTGTTGGGAGGGGGTTGCATTCTTTGCTTGTGATTTACATTGCCTGACACCTAATGTAATGACTTCCACTACAAGGGCCATTGCTGTGTCTGTGTAGCTCCAATCTGTCACTGGCAACGTTCTGAGAGCTGGGCTACCCCCCCCATTCAATCAAGAAACTAGTGCTGTGTGTAATTAATTACATCCTTTTACCCCAACCTCACCGACTGCTACACATCGCCTCTCTTAGAAACTCAGTTGAAAGCAATATTTTTCCTATCTCACTCCCCCTTTCAGGACATGCAAACTTGGCTGTGCAATCAATCATTGAAACTTTAGGCTTTTTCTTTTTTCACTTCAAGTATTCATGAGCATGTCTCTGTTGAAATTTTCAAATACATTCTTTTAAGGATGTCATTAGTACCCGAGCTCCCTAACTAGCTACCATGCTTCGGGGTGATCTTTGAAACTGGGAGTCTCAGCCATCTGCGTGTAAAGCAGCGGTCGTCCCTGTGATTGTCTTCTGGGGCCGTAACAGATGTTTTAGCTGATAAAGAACACCTGTAATTTTATTGTCAACATTGCAGTTCAGTGACAGTACCCAAGAACCACTTATTCTGTGGGGTAGGTTGAATGGGGTAATAGAATGTCGGACTAGGATTTCGAGGGTGAGGCTATTTAGGTTGTATCATTAAGCATTATTACACCAAATAATTTATCCAGTGGATGGTCTTCAATTTGCAAGTCACTCAGATTTTGAATGACTGATAAATTAAGAGAATGAGGTTCATTATGGGCAGTGAGAAGAAAAAAGTGCATCAGAAGCTTGGAAAGGAACAGAATCTTAAAACCAGCTAAGCCCATAATGCATTCCAGTGAATTGTTAAGATGCTATTATTATGTTAAGAAGTTCTCTGCTTTCCTATAAAGGTCTCTGAGAGTATTTTCTGTTGGCCATTAAGACAGAGCAAGGCAAACCAGACAGCAATTGTGACTTGAATGCCTAGTGCTGTAAAACTATTATGTGAATCCATTTCAGTTTAGGTATTGAAGATGATGGCGCCTCGGTGCTGTTTTCGTCATTAAAACTCAGGAGGGAAAATGTAAAGTGAGTGGAAAACAGGAAGGTGGGAAAAAATTAATCGGAGCTGTGAGACCAGTGACACTCCCACCCAGTTGCCGCATCCATAGTTAAAGAATTAAATGCTGTCTAGAGGACTCTGAATGAGCACTTCTTTTGAATCTCTAGAAGGCTGTTAACCTCTTGCCCACATGTTGGAAGTGTAACCCCTGGGACAGACTCTAACTCTGTGCACTAGAAAAGAGAAATCAGGATAAGGCAGAAGTTCTTGGAGTTTATCCAGGAGAGTTTAGTTCCTGAAATAATATCCTCATTACCCCAACTCTCTCCTCCAACCTGACATGACTCTCTGTGCTTTGGACCTTTGTGCTGCTTCTCATCCCCAGAGTGCACCCCTCATTTCATTTAATGAATAGACTGGAAAGGAAGGGACTGTACATAGGTAGGTACTTAGACAGGAGCTCTGGGTTCTAGACTAGACTCAAACACTTTAAAGTCTCTCTGACCTGAATGTCCTTCTCTGATGAACTTGGCTGTGAGGCTAATGACCTTTTATGTCTCACCAGCACCAAAAGTCCTTAAGTCTGTGCATTTACCAACCTCAGAGCAATTCCTGCTCTGTGACCCTTCGGCATTAGGAGCCATCTAGAATAGACCACTGACCAGCTCCTGAATGTTCACATTAAAAGATAAAGCCTACTTACTTTTGGCTTGTCTCAAGTATGAATCTGTTTTATATCAGCAGTAGAAAATATTAGCTTTCTATGGTTTTCCTATGCATGTTTGAAAGAAGACATGAGCTCATACTATATCCATGGTTAATATCCTGTTTTCTTAACATATCCCTGTCATGAGCCTCAGATAATGACAATGTATTCTGAACCAAGTACTGTATACATAGTATATTAGTGGAGTCACTTTCAATGGAAGGTGTCCAAAAGAAAAGCAATTCAAAGTAGCTTTTAAGCAAGAAAGGAAATTTATGGCATGTTACTGAGAAATCCTGTGGTAGCGCTTGGTTTCACATCTAGTATTCGTTTTCATTCTACTTTTCAGCGTTGCTTTCTCTTGTTCACCGAGTCTTGGCTCTTTCCTGACACAGAAAGGCCCTCTCATGTGACAAGAGGAGACAGTTACCAGTGCTCATGCTTGTCTGCATTCCAAGAAGAGAGATTCTGACTCGGGGGGGTCCAATTGTCCCCACATAGCTTACATGCATCACCTGCACAGATCTTGGTGGGCAGGGGACATGGGTTACCGTGACTGACAGTCAACAGCAGTCCATGGCATTCTCTTCCCGGTCCACTCAGCACTCACACTGCCACCGAAATGTGCAAGCCAGTCTCCCTCCTTTTCCTGGGAATCTTTGTACAAACAACCCCCTGGCTGAAGTCACACACACACTCACTCTCTTTCCAACTGTGAATATAACCAAAAGACACACAAGTTGATGTCTCCAGTGACATCTGTGGAGGGACTTCGTTCCCCAGTTGTGGAATTCATTTTGTGAAGTCTTTAACAGGAATAAAAATCAAATTTTGCACTTTTTTCCCCACCTTTTGGTAGTCACAGACACATTCACTCCCTTTTCTGCATTTTTAAGTCAGCTCTTCAAGTGGTTCTGAAACCCTATAAATATTTGAACCCACTGCGTTCAGATGTTCACAAAGATGGCATCTGAATGTCATCTTCATTCCCACCCAGGTGTGCTGTCTGAACTGCCTCAGTGTATAACCATTTATCTACTTCAATCTCACTTGAACTCACACTCCACTGTCATAAAACACTTGTTCATCTTCCATCTCTAGGACCATACTTTAGACTCACTAAATTCCACATCCTAGTGACTTGTAGTACCAAGCTCACCATCCAAAGGGGATATTAACTGCTCTTGCAACATGCTTCATGCCTTGCTACTGCCCTACCCTTGTGGATGCTGATCATTTATTTCTACAGTTTCATCTCTGTTTTTTATCACTCCACCACTGGCTGTTAAAATCCCATGCATTTCATACTAAAAGCAGACACGAATGTGAAATACTTAAACAGATTATTAGGAAACCATTCACTGGAAGTGGCCCTAGTGGCTTAAATAAGTAGGCATTTAATTATTTTAATTATTTTTCACATGACAACTCTATCTTGGGCTGCCAAAATTTCTATTTCAGGCTTCTTCCCAACAGGAGTATGGAATTAATGATTAAAACTAGGTATCATTCAGGCATGTTTGACTGCATGTAACAAAAAGTTTTATTGTGTGTAACCACAACTACAAGTTCACAGCACAGAAAGTGTGTTGGTGGTAAATTCCCTCCTTGCGTAGTAGCTCCAGATCGTTAAGGATCGGGGCTCTTAGGACCTTCCATTTTATTCTGCCATCCTGAACTGGTTAGCTTTCCAATTCAGCTAATCTAAAATTACTTCTTTCGGGGGCTCCTGGCTGGCTCAGTCAGTAGAGCGAGCGACTCTCGATCTTGGAGTCATGAGTTCGAGTACTTCAAAAAAAATAAAAAGTAAAAAGTAAAAAGTAAAAAGTAAAATTACTTTTCCTCTCCCAACCTTTGGACTTAAGCCTCATGGTATTCCATATCCAGTAGTCCTGGGCTTTCAACTGCAAGTAACAAAACAGAACTACAGTTGCTTAAATAAGTAGGATAGTTATTACAGTGGCTCAATGACATCTTCAAGGAACCCTGTTTTTAAGGGATCTTTTCATTCTTCAATTCTGGTTATATTTCATCTTCATATTTGTTGTCTCCTGGAACTAATAAGCCTTCTTTATAGCAGTGTTCAACTTCATACTATTGTCTTACAAGATAGGAAGGCTTCCTTATTCCAGCTGTCATATTTGTATTCAGTTGGTGAGAAGGGAAGGAGTGGATGTTGAATGGCAAAACTGGTCTTCCCAGCCATCTCTCTGTCTCTTTTATTTATTTCTTTTTTGATCAGGTACACATCTCAGTAGACTCCTGCTGCTCTCTATTGGCAGCTATGTCAAATGTCCTCAACACTCTGGAAGAGGGGTCAGAAAGGGAAATATTGTGGATGGGGCTGGGGTCAGCCAACCCATGTGCCACGTGGTAGTAAATATTATAATAGGATTCCCACAACTGGCAAGGTATTAAGCTATGCTTACAATCACCTTATTTCATAGATCTGTGTCCCATATGGTAGCTAATTGTAGCCATGGCCACTGTAGCTATTAAGATTAAAATTAAATACAATGAAAAATCCAGGACCTCAGTTCCATTGGCCACATTCAGGTATTCAATAGCCACATGTGGCTGATAGCTACCATAGTAGACCGCACTAATACGGTACATTTCCGTCTCCGCAGAAAGTTCCATTGCACAATGCTCTGCTAGGTGGAACAGGGTCAGTGAAGGGACAGGGTTAACTCCCAGCTTTCAGAGTTGGCCTGTGGTGAAGCAGAGACCAAATACCTGGGTTTCTAATGTTCAGATTATTATTCTTTTAAGTAGATAGCATGGTTTTTTGTAGATTTCTTTCTTCTTCATATTGCTTTTTATTTTCAAAAAATTATATCTATATTTTGTTGTTCTTTTATGCTCTCTAGTATAAATGAGTACCTAAAAATGCCGACCCTGGGTATCCTGCAGTGTTTTCATTCCTAATACGTCAGGCCACTTAACATTACAATATAGCAAGGGCCTAAATGACCATAAAGAAGTCGGTTGAGAGTAGGTAAGAATTGTGAAGGATTTCATTCTGTTTTTTACTTTCTGTGATAGCTAAAAGGCATTGCCCCTTTAAGAAACCAGATGATAAAATCACACGCTTCTGAGGTTTAGACTGAGTGAATGAGGAATAGCTAGAGGCACAAAATGTTGCATACCCTTTGAAAACCTTCTTAGATCCTCAGCCTAGAGAAGGGCTAGACTGGAGGAGAAAAGTCCAGAAGCTAAGATTGTTTTAAGAGTAATAAAGAGGAGATAGGTTGGTATCACGTAGATTCGAGGTAATAGCCAAATAGAAATGGAAACAACTGGTTTCAAGCATGTGTAAATAGTCTTAGGTGATAGAGGGGGACAAAAGAAAAAGCATTAGTTAGAAAAATAGAGAATATCAGAAGTAATTAAGAGTAGCCATGCATTTGATTTTAGGGGTAGGTGGGTCATCATTTACTTAACTGGGCTATTCCAGAAGTAGTAGATGGAAAATATGAAACTGATAATAAACCTACATGAGCACATTATCTGCTTTATTGCTGTCATCCTTGATTTCTTAAGGTAATTTAAGTTGGTTTGCCTGTACTGCCTCAATTAGCTATCCATCATTAACCGCCTTGTGGCTACAGCCAGAGTTGAAAGTTGGCATCTCAGAAGAATACACATCTCCCTCTGGTAGCTGGCCTTCATTTCTAACTCAGAAAACCACACCACTGAAAGCCAAATACTTGGCAGCAACCCACTCTAGTGCATTAGTGAGGCCATATCCAGTATTCTTGAGTATGAGCCTCGTTTTTTTCATCCCAAAGAAATCCAACTTTTCCCACAGCTTATTCCCTTGGTCCCTGCAGCCTCTGTGCATGTTTTTCAAGCCCTTGGCTCGGATGTAAGTAACCAGCTTAAGCATCTGTAGGTCGAGAAGGTATTGGTTCCTTCTAGATCTGTGCTTTGTTTGTTTTCACATATCCAGGAGACATAAATGGAAATCCTCCTGTGTCTTGGGAAAATACCACCCACGTGATCAATGGAGAACCTGCGTTCAGGTCTCAGTAATGAGGTTGTATGTTTTGACAGCATATATACTGATATTTAAAGAACGTTAGGGGATTTGTGTTCTTGAGCAAGTTATCTATGGGCTTAGTTTCCTCATTTGGAACTGAGGAGCTTGGACAAGTTTTTTTGTGAGACAAATTTTCTGATTCTGTGTGGGAAATATCGCTGCCCCTCAGTGTTTGGAAATCATTAAAGATGCCACCCCTTGGCACAGATGAAAAGAATGCACTGGAAATTGTTGAAAACAGCTGTAGTAGAAAACTCCCAGTACAACTCATGGGCTCTTTCAATGAGGAAATTACAAGTTCCTGAGGAAATTCTCATGAATTCCAGCCTCTGTTGGAAGGCACTGAGTAAATCAATGTATTATTGATTGATCTGCTGTCATGAATCGATTTTTCTTTCCTTTTTGCAGTCTCTGTACCTGTATGGTGAATGTGTCTGTATGGTGAACATCTAGCAGAAGTCTGCACAGTTGTCCAGCAGCTCCTCAGAGGAGTTAGCATAGGCAGTTCCCCAAATTCCAAAGGTATTTTGCATATCGAGCAGAAATAAGTAGACTCTAAAGAAAAGAAAGCAACTAGGCTGTGTGGGGCACTAGGCTATGTGGGCTTGGTTACATGTGCTCTCATGTGTCTAGTCAAAGCCATGGAAAAGTAAAACCTATAAGAGTGCAATTATGAAAATAGGGACATCAAAACCAATCAAATTCAAATCCCTTTCGGTGGCTTCAAAGTCAATCCCAGTGTAAGAACTCTTTTTACAATTGCCTTATGCCTGCCTCATCCAACCTGTCATTTCACCCCACGAATCAATGACTTGGTTTCACATTTGTCAAGTGGGCATGTTAAACACTGGCTCCCCAAAATATCACTGGAACAACCTGTTGTCAAGAAAAAAGCAGCTGAGTTTATTGCCCACCACTGTAAGGGAGAACTCCATATTGAGAGAGTCTAATCGTGTTTTAAGGGAGGAAGGGAAAGACTGGGGGATTGAGACTTTGAAGTCTGTCCTAACAGGAGTGGGGAACTTGATTAGGGTTGGGTGTAGGTGGGCATGGCAAAACAGGGATCTGGATGCAAAAGGTTCAGAAAGTCTTAGGGTAGAAACTGACAGTTGATGCTTTCTATTGAAGAGTTGCTGGAATGAACAGTGAAGCTATTTGCAACTTGTATCTTCCTGGGCAAGAGTCTTTTCAAATAGTACAGTCACACTGAGGAAAAGAGTGGAGTGGTAGACTCATGTCAATGTAGTCAGTAGGCTGTGTGGGGTACGTGATTTTGGTTCTCAGTGCCTACATACTGGGAGAATACACATGCCCTGCAACTCTCCAGGTGCTTATGTATTTTAAAGTTCACAGACATAAGAAGCAAGAATTGAGGGAAGAGGGCTACAACTAGGTTGGGAGAATGATGGACAAATTCACAAAGGGAGGTAACATTTGAGCTAGGCCCTGATCATTGGTTATACCTTTCGAGAGATTGAGGGACAACCTGGTCTTTCATGCTAAAGGCTACTGCTGCTTTTGGCTACTCACGACTTCCTTTCTTCTTTAAGAGTTCATTCAGGGCATGTACAGGTGTTGGCGAGGCTGTGGAGGAAAAGGACCCTCTTGCACTGTTGGTGGGAACACAAACCGGTGCAGCCACTCTGGAAAACAGTATGGAGGTTCCTCAAAAATTTAAAAATGGAACTACCCTATGACCCAGCAATCACCCTACTGGGTATTTACCCAAAGAATACAGAACACTAATTCAAAGGGATACATGCACCCGTACGTTTGTAACAAGCATTATTTACAATAGCCAAGATACGGAAGCAGCCCAAGTGTCCACTGACTGATGAATGGATAAAGAAGTGGTGTATATATGCAATGGAATATTACTCAGCCATAAAAAAGAATGAAAGCTTGCCATTTGCAACGACATGGATGGAGCTACAGAATATAATACCAAGTGAAATAAGTCAGTCAGAGAAAGACAAATACCATACGATTTCACTCATGTGCAGAATTTCAGAAACAAAACAAGGAAAGGGAAGAAAAGAGAAAAATCAAGGCACAGACTCAACTCTAGAGAACAAACTGGTGGTTACCAGCGGGAAGGGGGATGGGGAGTGGGGGAATGAGGAAAACAGGTGACGGGGATTAAGGAGGGTACTTGTGAGGAGCACCGGGTGATGTATGGAAGGGTTGAATCACTATATCATACACCTGAAACTAATAGAACACTGGATGTTAACTAACTGGAATTTGAATAAAAACTTAGAAAAAGAGTTCATTCAGGGCAAGTAAAGACTTTCCCCTTCTGCCATAGTCCTGCGGGGGGAAATGGAAGCAGTCATCAGGTGAGGTTCGGTGCCCTATTTTTGAAGGGGCAGGGCTCTCTCTCTGAAGCAAGGTGGCGTGTGTCCTTGCCTGTGCTTTTTTACAAATGGACCTCAGAACTTGGAGAAGAGCTTCTTAGTTCTCTGCTTTCTCTACCCTCAGGATGGCCTCCATTAGCACCCCATAAACATGACTAAAAGACCAGTAGGGAGATGAGGGAGGGCTGAGGTGGTTTGTTGACTTGTCTGAGGATGCAAGTCCAGAGCAACTGCTCATTTTCTTATTTGTGCTTTGTGCGCTCCTTTTCCTTCCAAGATGAGCGAGCTGAGAGCAGAGCCCTGTTTTTGTCAGTGGGGTAGAGACCCCAGAAGCCGGAGCTGTAAAGCTCCAGATAACTGGAAACACTGACATTTTTTGATTTTGGACTGCTATCAGTCTCTCTCTCTCTCTCCCTCTCCCCCTCCCCTACCTCTCTTTCACACACACACACACACACACACACACACACACACACACCCCTCCTTTTTTTTTTTTTTTTTTTAAACAACAAGGAGGAAAAAGATCTGGTATGCAGGATGAGGAAGCACTTAAGTAGGGAGATGAATGAGAATCACTTTTTTAAGGGTTAGAGGTATGATTTCGGTTTTGGGAATCCACTCTTAAGGATATTTCAGAACAAGTTAAAAAATAATGAACAAATTAAAGCAACTTTGCATTTCTCGTATTGAGGGAACTGATCGCTCAGAGAAGACAGATTGGTGTTTGGAAGCCGTTATGAGGGATTTTCAACCCAGCACTTGTGGCATTTAGTACGTTTTCAAGTTCATTTCCCCCGCAAAAGTGGCTGTGTCACATTCCCGCACAGCTCTCACTAGGCCTCCCTGTGTCACGTGCAGCCTTAAATAAGCGAAAGATGCTTTGAATCGCTGCCCTCCTTACTTTGGAAAGGAAAATGCTGTAGCTCCCCCTTGTGTCGTGTGAGGCCAAAAACATCCCGGATGGAGCCCCTGCTGCCGAATCCACTCCGTTAGTATCTTGAAAGTGTCTCCTCCAGGCTTTCTGGGGGGGCGAGAAGGACCGGGGTCGGGTGGGGTGGGGGGATCCAGCTAATCTCTTGTGATTTTCCCTTATTTCCTACTCTTCCTTCAGTATATCCAGGGGCCTCTTTCTTGGAGCATCACCTTTTTCTGGCAAACACTTCCTTTGGGATGATTTTCCTCATGACGTTGTAGTGTAGTTATCTTCCACTTAGTACATCAAATCTTGTACCACTTCGTCTCCACATCGCGGGAGAGTGGAATTTGATTCTGCTGTTGTCTCCTTCTGCTCACTCATGGGGGCCACTTCATCCTGTGGCATGACCTTTCAGTTGGACCCAGGCACCACTTTCTTTGCTGCCAACCTCCCACCTCCTGGGTAAACCTGCCAAGTTTTCCCAAGAGTCTCATGCTCTCCCTGGTACACGAGCTTGGACTTTAACATTTTGGCCGCTAGGTAAGCATGCAGCCAGGGTGTGAGATGCAATGACATGTCTCTCTTGGAAACAACTCCCTAGTCTTAGTCCCGTCCCCACTCCTGACTTGGGCGCAGGAGTAGGGGAGATGCCACGGGGCTCCCTATGAGTGAATTTCCTCACTTCAATAATCTTTGATAATTATCGAAATGCTTCACACGCATGGCAATTCTTGTGTAATGTGGTTCTTTTTACCGATTTTGCACCTTTGCCAATATTGCAAGAAGAAAAAAAAGTCTCATTTTATAGATTGTTTTTAAAATTATATAAGTTAGGGCGCCTGGGTGGCTCAGTCGTTAAGCGTCTGCCTTTGGCTCAGGTCATGATCCCAGGGTCCTGGGATCAAGCCCCGCATTGGGCTCCCTGCTCGGCGGGGAGCCTGCTTCTCCCTCTCCCACTCCCCCTGCTTGTGTTCCCTCTCTTGCTGTGTCTCTCTCTGTCAAATAAATAGAATCTTAAAAAAAATAAAAATAAAATAATAAAATTATATAAGTTATTGTGTAAGACCGATGAATCACAGACCTGTACCCTGAAACAAATAATACATTATATGTTAATTAAAAAATTATATAAGTTAAAAGATTCTGATTGTTAAAAAGATTTCCACTGTTTTGTTGTTATACCTATAGGACAAAACCTTAATGGAATTGCTTCACCGAGGTGTGTACGCATTTTATTTTTGTGTGTATGCATTTTATTTTTATTTTTTTAAGTTTTCATTTAAATGCCAGTTAGTTAACATAGAGCACGATACTGGTTTCAGGTGTACAATATAGTGATTCAACACTTCCATACAACACCCGGTGCTCATCATAACAAGTGCCCTCCTTAATGTGTGTGTGCATTTTATTTTTGTTGTTATTCCTTTCTCTTTCTTTCTTTTTTAAGTAATCTCTATGCCCAGCATGGAGCTTGAACTCACAGCCCTGAGCTCAAGAGTTGCAAGCTCCACCAACTGAGCTGGCCAGGTGCCCTTGTGTGTATATGCATTTTAAATGGGACAGATAGATACCTGTGCAGTCTTCTGTCTCCCTTAACCTGGTCTTCATGTCCTGGTCAGCTTGCTGTTCCAGTAACAGTACCAACCCATTTCATTTCCCCTCTTCCTGCCCAGCCAGCCCTTATTTTAAGACTCTGGACACTGTTGTCTTGAGGAATGTGAGAATCTTTTGGGCTCAACCCTTAAAAGACTCCTGCTTGTCCAGCTTTATAATTTCCTTTGGCAAAGGAAAGTTTCACTCCACACAGATCGAAAACAAGCTTTGCTCCCTGCTCTGTATTCGCTTGGTGGCCCGGTCATAGAAGCAGCCATACGAGGTAGCACAGGCTAAGTGACAAGTCTTGCAAAAGGTGAATGCTTTGTGAATTCTAAGGTAGGAAAAATCAGGCATGGCAACCTTCTGAACGAAGCAAGACTTGGACAGGGTCTTTAAAGACAGGGTAGAACTGAGCCGAAAGGAAGGGCAATTATGAAGGAATCCAGGCAGAGAGGAAATGCTACGAGCAGCTGAGGTGGCAGAAAACACGGAGACTCTTAGATATCACTAACTGAATTCTCCTTATCTTACTTAATACATTTTCCCCTGGGCTGCCATGTTTTGTGTACTTGTCTTCCACCTGATCTGTGGTCAGGAATATTTTGTTGCTTCATCTTTGGATCTTGTCCACAGTTGACTAGGTATCAACAAATATTTTGGTTAGTAAGTGAATAAACAAGCGAACCCAGTACTTCGCAGAAAGGGCTGCCAAATACTAGGAGAGTTGCAGTAGGGGGAAAGGAATTAATTTTCAGAAAGCCTCGTTTATCATAATTTCAATGCAACAAGCATGCACTTCCTCATGAGAGACCACTCTTTTTTAATGAAATCATATTTAACTTCTGGAAAATAATCTGCATTCTGTTTTCCAATCAACTATGTCTTATAAATAGCGCTAACATAATCATTCTAAAAGAATGAAAAACCAAAAAATGCCCTGCCAAATCTGTCTCTCAGAAAAGGTTCAAAGCCTGAATAGTTCATGGGAACAATTTGCTCGTCTAGAGAATTCTTCCCATTTTGGTCAGGGCCTCCTATGGAGAGATTTATGTGCAGTGTATGTCAAGAGGCAAAATAATGGCATTTCTCTGCTATACAATGACTCGGACATTTGCTGAGTACAGAAATGCACCTTTAAACCAGAGAAAGAAGCAGAGTCTGCCCTGATCCAATCATTTTGAAAAGCCATGCGCACTGAAGCTGGGACCAAACATAATGACAGGATTTAATTGCTAAAGCTGTAGAGGCAATGTGCCTCTTGATGTGCTGACCTTTAACCCAGACTTGGGAGGGTGAAAAAGAGAGAGGACGGTTTCCCTGCCCCTTTCCCCCTCCGCAATCTGATTGCGCCTGTTTCTAACCCTGTCTGCATACCCCTAACATGCAGCTCCCCCCCCCCCATTACTATTAGTTACTTCCAGCTTCGGGGCCAGGGTGGGAATGAATAGAAGAACAGAAAGGAAGGCGGGAGGAGAATAGCAGGAGGAAGTCTACAAGCAGTTGACAGCTGCTTAGAAACAGGGGGCAGAATTACAGCGTCTGAAATGAGAGCTGAACTCCTGGTCCCCTGATGCTTCTGCCCCCCCCCCCATAGTTCATGGGATTAGGCCTTTCCATTTTTCCGTTCTCTGTCCCTATTTCCACCTCTCTGGTCCATATTTGTAATTACTCCCCCCTCTACACCTTCGGCTCCCTTACTCCTTGTATGTGGTTCCTCACGAATGGCAGCATTGCGAGTAAAGTGAAATGCAAGGTTCTGCCTATTACACGTCCACTCCATGGCAGCCGGGCAGCCGAATATAGCTGGAGGAAAACACAAATCTGCAGATCGGTCCCGCTGTGAATTTGTGACCATGAGCCTTAAGTTGGCCCTTCGTGCTGCCCTGCAAGGGCTCCCATCCATTCGTTCTCCTGCTTTTCACAACGTGCACACCTCCATTCTCTTCAGATCTCTTCCCTGCTCTCTGGCCATATGGGTCTGCTCTGTGTTGCTAACACGCCGAGCACACTCCCATGTGCGGGGCTTTGAACTGACTTTTCCTCCTGCCTGGAGCATCCTGCATCTGTCTCTTTGCTCCCTCACTTCCTTCAAGAGCCTGCTATGCAACGTCATGGTCCTCAGTCGGGCCTGCGCCGGCCACTCTGTAGAAGGCAGCAAGGACGCCCCCCTCACCAGCGCACCCTGAGCCCCTGACTTTATGTTCTCTTGAGCAGTTACTACCATCTGGTGTTTGTAGTTTTGATGTGTACATTTTCTATCTTCCCACGAGAATGAGCGTCTTGCGAGGCCATGGGTTTTTTTTTCTTCCACACCTAGAGCTTACCACAGTGCTTGTTAGTATGCCATACATATTTGTTTAAGAACCGAGTGGATAGAAGACGGCCTGTTGAGTTTTGAGGGTCCCCTCTTCCAATTTGCCAAACCCAGCAGATTCACCTACTCACCCTCCAGTATTTTTTGTATGGTGACCATAGTTTCCAAGCCTAGATTCGATGCACATCATCTAATTGGTGGAGAGAATATCTTTTACTTGGACTTTTTTGGGAAATTCAATGTGATGATTAGGTATATCCTACTTAGCATCACAGTCTCCAATGAATCTTAGAAGATCATTTTCCAGTTAGTTTAATGGGCCCCGAGAGTGGAATTGGCTGATCCAAGGTCACTAAGCTATGTTTAGTTTAAAATAAACGTGACTTGAAGTTGTTTGGCTTTTTAGGGCTCTTGCTTGGGATTATGAGAGATACCCAGAAATTATCAGAAACCTTTGTGGTAATTGTCTGGCCCTGTCTTACTTACTGCATACAGAGTCTAACACACTAGCACATGGGTCTTTCATTTCTATCCAGTGAGACTTGCTACGGTAACTGGGCAGGATTTCTCACCATATGCTAGATGTGTCTTTGTCCACACGTTTTCTTTATTTAAAAAAGATGTATTTATTTATTTTAGAGAAGCGGAGAGGGGCAGAGGGAGAGGGAGTCTTAAGCAGACTCCACTCTGAGTGTGGAGCCAGACACGGGGCTCCAGCTCACAACCCTGAGATCATGACCTGAGCTGAAATCAAGAGTCAGACCCTTAACCGACTGTGCCACCCAGGCGCCCCTCACTCCACATGTTTTTAAACTTGAGAAGTTGTGAAATAGGGGTGCCTGGGTGGCTCAGTCAGTTAAGCATCTGCCTTCAGCTCAGGTCATGATCCCAGGGTCCTGGGTTCGAGCCCCATGTCAGGGAGCCTGCTTCTCCCTCTCCCTCTGCCGCTCCCCGGGCTTGTGCTCTCTCTCACAAATAAATAAAATCTTTTTTTTTTAAAGTTGTGAAATAAAATGATAATTAAAATTCACCACCTCTACCAAATCACCTTCTCTACCTTGCCCCGCACCTATTCAGTGAAATAAACATGTACTTGAGTTTATATAGGTGATCCCAAGTGTAATAAGATGCCAGTGGAAAAGATCGGACACTAGAGATGTTTCTTTCTCATAGCCACAAGCCAAAAGGGCCTTCTAGGGTTTATTCTTCTGCCTCCAGGTGGTAAATACCTCCACATTTTCTCCTTTTATAATGAGTGCTTTGGGAATGAGAAATGCATATTCAAATTTGAAAGATGTATTGGTTTTCAGGTTTTCAGGTTTTTCTTGCTTTTGAAATAATGAAAGCAGGAATGGTGGGAAATAGAAATACAGGACACAGAGAGTAAATACTCCAAAAGCCTCACAAATCCTTCTAAAGTTACCCTAATACACAATTATTAACTGGGCTTCTGGGTTCTTGGACTTGCAGGCGTTTTTCCCAAGGGCCAATTTCTTTGCAGGAGGGCTTGGGAAATCTCACTCCAGAAGATTCTCTCCTTTACAAAACACTGCTCCCACCCCGACTTTGTGTCAAGCACTAGAAAATGGCACTGAAAGGATATTTTCCCAGATCCTTTGTCCCCACCCGAAGCAAGGCTCTTTTCATTTGTGTTGTGTATAGGATGATGTTTACAGTCTACATTGCTTAGGTACAGTGAATACTCACGTCCTTTGTGTGCCTGAGAGCCCTGGTCAGGATACACGGCATAGAGCCGACACACAGGAAATCATAATCCATAGCATAGAGCAAATGCTCAGCAAATACTCAATGACCAAGAAGATCGATGTAAAGTGAATTAGTAAATGAACCATGAAGCAGACATTTCTACCAGGAGTTTTTAACCATACAGCCACCTTCTTGACACCAGAGGTGATGCCTCCCAATCTGACAAGAATAGTGCAGCTCTATGAGTTTTTGCCTGTACTCTGAGATCAGCAGCTCGCCTAGCGTGTTGCACTAGTAGGTGACCAATCAAATTGAATGGACTGAGTTTGTGGGTAAAACGAGAGAAAAACACTTTGTCTTTCACAACTTTGGAATGGAGTTGGAATATCACTACTGCTGAAGCCTAGTTTAGTCTGCATAGAATAGTCACATAGCACTCTTCAGTGGAGTCTTAGAAAACGGATACATTTTAGTTTAAAATCTTCTAAAAATGAGCAAAGAAGCCCTAAAAGCCTTTGAGTGACAAGGCAGAATCAAAAAGACGATTTCAACTTAAGATGGGCTAGCTAGGAAAGTGAGCAGTGGTTAGACCCCTTGGCTGTCCATCAGCAAGATGGCTCCTAATCTGCACTTTCCCTGCTCAGTGGGCACAAAAAAGTCGCCTTTATTCTGGAATGAAATATACGCACCTTGAAATGTGAGGAGAGAGCAATGAATGGAGACATCATTTTTGGAAACACATGTCTCTTAGCCGCCCTCTTGAAGGCAGAGAGTGGAAATGCCATGAGGGTCTTAGATTATTTCAGCTATCATTAGAAGAAACAGACAACAGTTTTTGATAAATACAGATCAACTGGGATCACAAAATTTTTGAATGCAGCTTGGAAATCGTTCTGGGGTTGTAGGTTCTCTCAAGTGGTTGAAATAGGAGAAATGAAGACTTTGTCTCTTTTTTTTTGTGGTGAGGAAATAGTTTAAACTCTTACTTAGCATCTACAGTAGGACAGTGAACTATAAATAATCCAGAGAACTTGAATCTGCTGTCGTGCTTGAATGTTTTTATGGCCCCATTTCCACCATGATAAATATGATCATTCTCTCACTTGGATGCATATGCACTTCTGTGTATGGATGGGTGCAATCCCTTCTTCACTGAACAGAGCTTGACAGATAAATACTTGATAAAACAAAAATCTCCCTAACTTGTGCTCCACCAATTTTGAGTTTTTGATAATTTGGGCAGGGACCAGATCAAGCAGAAGTTTCCTTTAGCATTATCCATAAAGACAGGGTCTGCTGAGCAAGTTAATAACATAGACAAGATTTAGGAAGAGTATTTAACTATGTAGGAGAAAATACAGCTTCCCATAAATACTGGCACATGCCTTCTTGATAACAAACATTTGTAGTGCTAAGTGCTTACCTATTCATTAATTCAGATTGGCCCCCTATAGAGTTATTCAGAAAATTTTAATTTTGAGTGACTATGTACATCTGATCCTTCCTCGCTGGTTTTGAGTTACAGGGAGCTAGCTCAGATTATGTGGACCCTATGGCCAAAGCTGGCTATAGGATCCTCTCTAGCTTACATACAATGGGCAAGAAATTCTTAGACTTACTTTTGTCAGTGAGCCCAATACTTTAGAGTTGACTATGGTGTCAGTGGGATGCTAATCACTAATATAACTTCCTTTTTTTTTTAAACTAATATAACTTCTTTGGAGTCACTGGTGTGTCCTGTGGAGAGCTAAGAATGGAAGACGCAGGTGGGGTGGGGGGGAACAGCACACTGATCTCTGATACCTCATAGTCTAAGGTCTTGGCTTGGCCTAATGGTAAATATTTGTCAGGAGGACTACTAAGCTTTGTCTTTTTTTTTTTTTTTAACATATCTGTACGGTGCTCAATACCGATGGGCATATACTGATGCACATTGAGAGGATCCATTCTATTTTAGAGAGAAATGTTCGTTACCAATAGATGATGTCTTGGTTGTTCAAAGTCCATTCTAATGTCATCTTAGAACATTTAGGGTTTGGGGAATGGTTTCTTTATTTAGTATTCAGGAGTTTGTCCTTGCCTTGAACACATCTCATGAGCTTAGTGAGTGTTCACATAGGATGTTTGAGACATTTTTGGAAAGCTGGGACATTTGGCTATATTTTTTGACCATGAGTTATTTGTAGCTGATACAGGATGACAAGCAGAAATACCCATGGTGGGGCTTTTTTAAATTGATATTTTCCCATCATATTTTAGGGCACTTAGTGGTTTAAGTTAAGTTTTCAGTTCTCCTTTGACTTCTTACATGTAGGCTGTGGTGATCTTAGTGCACTGTCCCGGTGCTGTTCCTTGTAACCTGTTGGGAACTTCTCTTTCCCTACATCAGTGATTTGCTGTCTGACTGTTTCCTTTTACTTACCTTCTGCTAGGATGATGTTAGGGGCCCAGTAGGGTAAAAGCCAGGAGTATCTGGCTTGTCCCAAAGCAGGCAGTGTGTGCTTAGAAGTGTTAATATGTAAAGTATTAGGGTTATAGATTTATCACTTTGTGAAACTAATTAAAAGCTCTAAGGTGCCTTCATGAGTGATGTGTTTGCAAAGCCTTGGAACTTGTTTGGGGAGTTCTTGGACTGAAGTTCAGAATGGATGGCTGTGAAGTTCTCACGCCAAAAATGGCCTGAGTCAGGTAAATTTGGTAGACCTAACTTGTTGAAAAACGTGTTTCATTCGTGGTTTAGTAGGCAAGGCACCTGGGGAGTAGAAAGATGGGATTATTTCAAGAAATCAACCTAATTTAGCTTGTGGGAAGTGCACATCAGGCATTTCATGTCAATTGCAAGAGGTAATCAATTGGAGGGGCATGTGGAAGCAATTCTAGCCAATCAGAAGGACAGTGTTAGACTAATTATAAAAATGGTTACTTTACAGTCTTACTTCCATGTAGTCTGGAAGACAAACAGATCTCACACTCACTGTCCACATCCCATAATTAACCCTGGATAAAAATGCCTTGTACTTGTCCATGGATGGCTAGATATGCCCTAAAGGTGTTCAGATAATAGTTTCTGGAAAAGAGAGTAACAAGACCTAAGGCCTACTAGAAGCTGTTGCATGTGATTTTCCCATTGCCTGGGTTGGTGGTCCAGTTATACTACAAGGCCTTATGTTAGTTCTCCACAGCCCAGTTGACCCAGACAATCTACTGGTGATTTTACTTTAGACAGGTGAATGTGAGCATAGTTGCAGGTATGAGGAAAGCAAGACTAACGATCCAGGAGATGGTGTTGTATAGTACATAATTCAGCCATGTTGAGCATAACCAGTTTTTCTCTAGGCCATATGATGATGCAGTAAGGAATGAAAAGTAAAAAATAAAAAAATGTTAATTGGGAATTAGTAAGAAATTTGTGTATGTTAATAAGAGACCCTTCATGCTGACTTGGTTTTACCCCTGGTATAATGGCCAAAAGGGCACCGGACCATGGGTTTGTTTCCTTTTTTAATCTGGGGCATTCTTCACTCTGCATGGATGATACCAACCTTGAAACTTGGGGCATGCCTCCATAGGAACAGTGAAGCCAGCATTGGAGCCCATGAGAAACTTTCCACTCATCATATCCTGTTTCTTGTAAATTATTTATACTACCTGCATTTGCTTGTTCAATAGTAAAGCACAGTAAACACAATCTTGAGCTTAGTCTCAGTCATAAATTTAACTAACTTTCAAAATTGTTTTTTATGGTCTTGCTCCACATGGCTTTAAATTTTCAGTTACCTCACACTTAGGATCCTAAGAATCGGGATTGGTTAGAGCATACCAGGTCATCTTAGCTTGTTAGAGCTGGAGATAGCAAATTCTTTGATACCTGCTTTAAGCAGTGGTAGGTTAGGTGCTCACATGGGGTAGAACGTGTGGACTTCACACTGTGCCACGTGAAAGAAAGGAACATAACTGGATTTGGAAAGAGGTAGATTGATTTACATTTAGTGGCCTGTGTATGAAGTCCTGTAGATTTCTGGAGCTATTAAGAGCTATTCACCTGTTACTGGTTTGAGGGCAGCCTAGTGCCTCCACTCTCTTATGCACTTATTACAATTGCCCTTTGGGGTCATTCTATGACAGGAGGATTAGCACATTATATGCCTACGCTTGAGACACTGTTCATTATGCTCTTCAGCTATGTATTGAAAGTCTTCCAAGTGTTTAATGATTTCAGTTGAAGTGGAGAAATTAATCAGAATGGAATCTTGTGTTGTAGTGGAAAGGAGATTTAGTGTATGGGAGTAGAATTTGAGTTCTATCCAAGCATTTTTCTGATAGCTTAAATGATTTTTCTTGATTTTTTTTTCCAGGAGCTGCCTTGCCATAGAAATCAAGACTCTTCCCTCGTGTCATCATGTACAGCTCTTGAAGGGTATTGGTTTTATCACTAAATAGCTGGACATCCAGAACGTGAAGAAACTGTAGTAGAAAACCAATACTAAAATAGAACCATTCTTAGAGAGAACTAAAGAATCATTTCTTGGTGCTGTCTCCAAAAGTGACCTTGCAAAACAAATTGGAACTTCGAGATTGTCAATAATTCAGGATACGTGGAACTTATCTGTGAAGGAAAGATGGCCACTCTAACGGTACACGGTTTTGTCCAAATATGGGGCAGGAAGATGGGGATGTCTAGGTCCAAAGAAGCATACATTGAAACAGTAGAAATAAAGAAGAAGATCAAACTGGTGGTATATTTCACCACTGGAGAATATATAACTTTTCGACTAAGGGATAATATTAAAAATGTGGTCCTTAGATCGTATGGAGAAAAGCAAAATCACCTGCACTTAACTTTACAAAACAATAGCTTCTTGTTTATTGAAAGATTATCTTCCAGAGATGCTCAAGAGTTGAAGATGTTCCTGGATAGAGTCCATCAAAATGATATTCAGCCATCCATGAGACCTGGGAGGGATGGAGGTATCTTTGCCAGCATGACACCACCAAAGGAAATCAACAAAATCTCATTCCACAAAGCATGCAAGAAGCCAAATAGTGGATCTTTTGAGACAGGAGAAGGAAGTGGAACACCTGACCTTCAGAAGATGCCTTTGTTTGCATCAGAGTTATCAAAACCTAGTTGCAAAGATTTACTAGAGAATGGATACAGGCAGAGGAAAAGTATGCTCTCATCTGGTTCAAAGATGAATGGGAAAATCCTGAAAAACAGTGACTCTGCAAGAAAGAAGAAATCCCAGACAAACCCCTTGAGGTATGTAAGCCACAATGAGGAGAAAAAATTGAGGTTAAGAGTGTTAAAAATGATTAAGAAATTAGAGGCTAAGGTGTTAACCAAGACCGTTTCTCCTGGAAAGCCTCACCTGGATGGCCCAGGTCTTCTTCAGATGCTGTCTGAGGAAATATATTTGTCATTTCTGTTGGCACCAAAGTATAATGCAGATGACCCAGAGTGGGACAAACTCAAGATGACCCTTGACTTCTACCCAGA
Organism: Callorhinus ursinus; assembly: GCF_003265705.2. Classification (NCBI taxonomy): domain Eukaryota; kingdom Metazoa; phylum Chordata; class Mammalia; order Carnivora; family Otariidae; genus Callorhinus; species Callorhinus ursinus. The sequence continues at coordinate 2,040,153 of NW_027397095.1, forward strand.
GAAATTATGGCAAGGCCTCCCCAATTTGGGAAATACCTGTTACATGAATGCAGTTTTACAGTCCTTATTTTCGATTCCATCATTTGCTGATGATTTACTCAGTCAGGATTTCCCATGGGGTAAAATTTCCCTTGATGCTCTTAGCATGTACCTGGCACAGCTGTTTGTTTTGAAAAATATTTATAACATAAAAATCAAGGAGAGGTTACTTGTGCATATTAAAAAAAACATTTCAAGAGTTGCAGGGATCTTCTCCGGCAACATACAAAATGATGCTCATGAGTTTTTGAGCCACTGTTTGGATCAGATGAAAGAGAACATGGAGAAATTAAACACAATTTGGAAGATGAAAATTGAATCCGAAGAGGACAGTTCAGCTCAACAGGTCTTTGCTGGCACTGCTGCCGCCAGAGTGCTCATTTGTCCCGTCATCACTAATTTTGAGTTTGAGTTGCTGCGCTCTATTATTTGTCAAGCCTGTGGTCAGGTTGTTCTCAAGACAGAAGTGAGTAATTATCTCTCCGTCAACCTTCCCCAGGGAATGAAAGCTCTCCCTTTGTCTATTCAGTCTGCTTTTGATCTCTTCTTCAGAGCAGAGAAACTTGAGTACAGATGTGAGAAATGTCAGCACAGGAGTTCTGTCGCAGTGCACAAATTCAGTAGGCTCCCCAGGGTTCTCATTGTTCATCTGAAACGTTATATCTTTAACGAGTTTTGGTTGCTAAGGAAGGATGAACAGGAAGTTGTTATTTCTAAGTATTTAAAGTTATCATCTCATTGCAGTGCAAGTACCAAACCACCTCTTCCTGTGAACAAGAATGCGCATAATAGGGACTTGCAAGTCCTAAGAGTCTTTCAGCATATGAGTGCTGGAAACCTCTGTCCATCAGCACTTTCCACAAAATTGACCTCAGCATCCAGTGTCTTCCCGGTTCCACACACTGGGCCAGACAAAGAGCCTGAACCACAAAAATGCCAAATTCTCTATGAAGAGTCACGCAGAGAACAGCAGAAAAAAGACCTGGGAAAATGTTCCAGACTGAATACAACAGAGTCCAAACTGATGAACCTAGGAGATGGAGCCGTCATTGAAAAAGAGCTATTGGCCGCTGGCTTAATGATGGATCTGGAAGAAACGTCCCATTCTCTGATCCATGACAATGAAGGTAAACCCACCAGGGGTCCAGAAACACGCCTTGCAGACATTTATCTTCAAGAAGCGTCTGAAAATCTAAAGCAAAAGAAATATGAGAAAACTAATATGTCTGTAGATTTTGAGAGTGTGGCTGACACCACTGAAGATTTTTATGATGGTAAGAGAAACAGAATTTCAAATGAATTCCAAAAAGTGGCTGAACATACCCAGCAGGATGAAAGGATGAGGCTCTACGAAGAAGCCCTTCAGCAGGCACTGCTTCAAGCCATTTTGAAGCCACGTGCCCAGAGGTACACGGAGAACCTCCGGAGACCTACAGACTTGAGTCTCCAGGGGGCCAATGTGAATTCCCTAGGTGCATCGGGTTCCAATAAAAACCCTGGAAACAAACAAGTTTTAGATACGGAGAAGACAGAAACGGAAGCCAAGAAACCAAAAGGAAATGCCGAGATGAAAGATCTCTACACCTATCGGCTTGTCGCTGTAGTCAGCCATCTCGGGAAGACCCCAAATTCAGGCCATTATATCAGCGATGCCTATGACTTTGAGAAGCAAGTGTGGTTCACTTACAATGATCTCCAGGTATCAGGTATCCAAGAAGCTCTGATGCAGGAGGCTAGGCTTTGCACCGGATACATCTTCTTTTACATGCACAATGAGATCTTTGAAGAGCTGTTGAAAAGGGAAGAGAACTCCCAGTCTCGTAGCACGCAGACAGGGGAGACCCCTCAGGAGAAATAAGTGGAACGGACTCCTGGTTGTACACATCTGCTTGACTGCCTAATTGGTCATCACTTTCTCCATGGAAGAAAAACTCTGAATGCTAGCCAAAGATGAAGAGGCAGTTGGCATCTAGGACCAGAGTTCAAGCAGAAACACTTAGGGAGAAACCTCCATTCCTAACCCTAATACAGACACTTCAATCCCACCGTTCCACCTGATAAGCGTTCTTTTTCTACTAGGCTAGAATTGTGCCCTCCATATTTGAGTGCAGTGGATTTTCAGTGCAATCCTTGAACCAGCAGCATCAGGAGCATGGATAAACCTCTTAGAAATGTAGATTCTTGGGTCCCACCACATCCCTACCCAGTAATTCAGAAACTGTGGTTGAGGTGGGTTTGGGGTAGGGAATAGCGATTTGATGGAGGTTTTGTCTGATGCTTGAGAAATTTAGAGAACTACTGCCATGTGCTAGAATATCCTGGTGGATTTTGCTCTTGTATATTTGAATTACGTATATTTCTAAAGGGGTTTGATTGTTTTTTGTTTCTTTTTTTTTTTTAAAGATTTTATTTATTTATTTGAGAGAGAGAGAGCACGAGAGGGAAGAGGGTCAGAGGGAGAAGCAGACTCCCCGCCGAGTAGGGAGCCCGACGCAGGACTCGATCCCGGGACTCCAGGATCGTGACCTGAGCCGAAGGCAGTCACTTAACCGACTGAGCCACCCAGGCGCCCCTGTTTTTTGTTTCTTATATTCATGTATGCCTCTCCTTCAGAAACTTATAAACACACACACACACACACACACACACACACACACACACAGAAATCACTCTTCTGATCATACTCAGTGATTTGATGAAAAAAATTTAGTTTCTGGAGTCCTGACCAAAAAAACCCACAAAAACACCAACTGCTGAGGTCCTAGCGATTTAAAAAAATAGTTGCTGTGGTCCTGTCAATAAATAATAAATGAAGTTGGTAACTCATGAATCCTTTTGGGCATATGCAAATGAGACTATAACACCCGGTCAAGTCTCCAAATTGTTTGCTAAACTCCTCCTTTCCCTCAGTACCAAAGGGGCTATATACGCTCAAGCTATAAACCTTAAGGATGGAGAACTTATTTGCCCTTAAGAACTTGACCCATCTTTCCTGTTTGCTAGCAAGCTGTTCTTGGTGTCATTTTGGTCTTCTCAGAGAGGCACTTGCTTTGCCTCAAAGGAATATTGATTTACCAGAACTTTATCTTGAACAATCCTCTGCATTCAACATTGCAAGGCTAATTCTAGATTTCTTTTATTTCTCCGTATCTTTTAGCAATGTTGGCCTTATTCCTTCAAGGAATAAACAAACAATGCATACTTTAAAGTGGACTTGTAGGATTTGGAAGTCTTACTTGTTACTGATTTTGTGCAATGTCATAAAACATGCACCTATTTGATACAATGTCATACAACTTGTGCCTCTTTAATACAATGTCATAAAACGTGTGCCTGGAGCTGATCTGCTTCCGGGTAAAACCTCATGGATCCCGAGGTGGTCATACACTGTTGGAACTCCATGTGATTTAGGAATTTGGAATTCTGATAGTACATAGGTGCCATCTCTGTCCCCTAGTCTTTTTCCACCTCTGAGGCAGGGAACCTGTAACACCTTGTACCTTTGTTCGGAACAAATTACCTATAAATTACTCATACTAAGAGGATTTCTCACATCCCACAGAGGGACTGAATTTTTGGTTCCATCATTACCAGCGTGGGTGTCCCCCTTTATGGGGTCTGGTCTTGGTCTGGCTGTAATTAATCCAACAGCTTCTTGATGCTTTTAATCCCAGAGACCCTTAAAGAGGTGAGCTGGAACGTAGTGGCGTGGGAAAGTTAGAAAATGCCCTGTAAGGGGAAAACCAGATTCAAAAGTTAGGGAATTCTGTTGTTCACAGCACAGTGTATCGAGAAGGAGGTCTGAATGAGACTTGGAGATTATTGAGGTAAATGTGGGAGGGGGCGCTTTCTAGATTGAATTAATCAGTCTCATGGAAGAAAGTGCTGCAGACACAATGATGAGAAACTTGTTCAACTTGTGTAGTTCTTTAGCAGCTGCGGTGGTTGAAGGATAAGGCTGGAGTTAGACTTACGAGGAGAAGAGTGCTAGTTCGGTTTTGAAATTTCAGGCTTTTGACTTCTCTAGAAGAGCTCAGTCTGAGTTCAGTCACATAGGCATCAAAGCAGGAGTTTTGGGAAGAGTGAGTGAAAAGTTATTTTGCTTTGAAAGGAGCATGGAGATGCCAGCAGTTTTGAGATTTAGGAATGTATGGTGTGGAGTATAGAGTATGATACATCCTGACTAGGCTGCTCTTCAGCATGTAGCACTTCCAAAATGCAGAGTAAGTCAGAAGGTGAAGAAGATGGTTGGGATATCTATGACAGGGAAGTTCTATCCTTCTGGACAGAGGGCTTGGGTGGAACCCATCATTGCCCTCTGAGAAGCAGTTTGGAGTGCACAATGAGCAGCTGTATACTGTTATACTGTTATTTAAATAAAAGATTAAAATAATTATTAAGTGACTCGGTGGCTGTTACTTATTAGTGAATTTTTATCAGTTCTCTAATTTAGAGATCAGGTTTCTTTTTTAAGATTTTATGTATGTATGTATGTATTTGGGGGAGGGAGGGGTGGAGGGAGAGGGAGAGAGAAAATCTTAAGTGGGCACCACACTGGGTGTGGGGCTTGATCCCATGACCCTGAGATCATGACGTGAGGAGAAATCAAGAGCCGGGTGCACAACCAACTGAGCCACCCAAGCACCCCCAGGTCAGGTTTCTTTTTTTATTACTTTTAAAAAGATTTTATTTATTTATTTGAGAGCGAGAGCACAAGCATGGGGAGCGGCAGAGGGAGAGGGAGAAGCAGATTCCCCACTGAGCAGGGAGCCTGACATGGGGCTCGATCCCAGGACCCCGGGATCATGACCTGAGCTGAAGGCAGACAGTTAACTGACTGAGCCACCCAGGCGCCCCCAGGTCAGGTTTCTAAATAATCCATGGATATAAAAACTTTCTTTAACAGTGTATTAGTTTTTCATGGCTTCTGAAACAAATTACCACAAACCTAAGGGCTTAAAACAACACGACCTTAATATCCTACTGTTCTGGAAGTCAGGAGTCCAAGATGGGTATCACTGGGCTAAAATCAAGATGTTGGCAGGGCTCCAGTCCTTGTGGATGCTCTGAAGGGACAATCCATTTCCTCACCTTTCCCAGCTTCTAGGGGCTTCCCCACATTCTTTGGCTCATGACTTCATTCCTCCAACTCCTAAGCCAGCAATGTCGTGCTGACTCCTCACACTGCCATCTCTGGTTCTCCCTCTTCTGCCTTCCTCTTCTACTTTTAAGAATCATGGTGAGACTGGTCCAATCAGATAATCCAGGACAATTACTGGGCCCAACCAGATAATCCAGGACAATCTCCCTACTTTCAGATCAGCTGATTAGCAACCTTAATTCCCATTTGTTTTGTAATAATAGATTTACAGTTTCCAGGAGTTAGGATATGAACATCTTTGTGGGGCCCTTACTCTGCCTACTAATAGTAAAGTCAATGGAAAACTATTTTGTCCCAACAACTAAAAAAGCAAACTGATTTAGGACTCAAACCTTTGGGAAATGATTTTGGTCACTCCACCAGGTAAAGAACCCAAAGCACCTAAGGTTTTGGCCAAAGGTGAGGGAAAATTGTAATTGGTCATTGAAGAACCAACAGCTTGAGACCAATTACAGAAACAAGGACTACAGTAGCTTTGCAGATTTTCTCTATTCTAGGTATACATCTGTTTGTCTATACTCACCATTCTCCTTTTCTCTATCCTGTTTCCTATATTTTATTTTATGCACAAGTTATTGGAGGTTAACTTTACAATTTAGTCTTGAGGTAACAGAATATTCAATGGGCGCCTGCCTGAATTTGAGGAGTAATTAATAAAGCCCGTGATGGACACCAATGACTTGGGGCTCTGAGTCATCTAATTTGGGGGAACAGTGAAAACATATAAAAGGATGGGTACATCTATCTAGTAGGTGGAAAGAGGAGTTGTTTTGCTGCTCTAAGAATTCAAATGTGTGTGGACAGGTACATAGGAAAGCTGAGTAACCAAAGGGATGGGCTGTGCCAGTTATCAACATATTGCCTCTCAGCTCCAAACTTACCCTTCAGTACACACTCTGCAGCAATGGACAGAACTCCTTCAGGCATTCCTTCCTTATAGTGAGCCAATGTTGAGCTTTTCAGTAGACGATGTGAGAGGCACATTGCAAGGGGAAGGGGCTCTCTGGCTGTTTCCAGTTGTGGAGGTGGGTTAGCAACGTGAGCTGTGATCGTGAGTCTATCTGGGGGTGCGCTAACCCAGCCACAGAACCAGAATGTGTGGTCCCTCATGACGTCACGGCTCCAACTTGGTCTGGTGATGACATTCTTGATGCCATCTCAACCTGGACGCCATGATTTCCAGGGCTCCTGCCTGCAACCATGCCCTGATTTCCGTTGATCCTGTGCCCCTCCCAGGTTTGTATTCCACCACCCTTCTAATGCCCAGCCCTCTTGACAGTAATCCACACAGTGCAGGCCTCCTGCCATAGCCCCCTTAGTCCCTCTGCATGACTGTGTACCTGGCCATTGGCTGTAGCCCTACTGGTGCCCTGGAGGGACCCCGCTCTCTCTGCATGGCCTTGCATCCATGCACTGCCTGAGGCTGGTCTGCATCCTGACTGCTCCACTGTACTCTGGGTGGTTACTTCCTCCTTGCCCAGGGACTGGGGACCATGTCTGGCTCAGGCCAGCCAGCAGACTTCTCTGCCATCCAGTAGGCTGCAATTACATCATCCACAAGATCTGAACCCTGGCCCTGGAGATCGGGGCCCCTTTTCAAATCTGTCCTTTCTTGGGCACTCTCCTTCAGCCCTAGAATATAATATGGAGTTTTCTCATATCCTATAGTTACTCATACCATAGGTTAATAATTCTTTACATTAAACCCCTGTTTAAATAACTAGTTTCTATCTCCTGATTGGACACACACTGATATAGAGGCTGAGCATGTCAGGTATTCTAGCTCTACTATTCCATTTAAATCCAAAGATTTTAATGCGAGATTCTTTGTTTTGATTTTATTTAGTGTTGCTTTTTGGTGCAAAGAAGGCTGAACAGAGAACCATAATCCTTCAGTTGCTGGGAAGAGAGGCTAAGATATCAAGAAAGCACCTCTTATTTTAATGCTCCCTCTGCTGTGTGGATAACACATTAAGAACCGCTAGATGGTTTTATGGGGTGACTGAAGTTCAGACAGGTTCACACGTGTCAATGACAGGGACCTCGGGCCACATCATCTCTCTAGTGTCTACATTCATCCTTTATCAACCTGGTTAGACTTCTGCTCTCCACATTGACCCCAGTCAGTAAACGTATTTCACAAAAGAATTCTTTTTTTTTTTTTTTAAGATTTCTCCCTTATTTGAGAGAGTGAGAGAGAGAGCGCGCGCTAGCGGGGGGGGGGGGGGAGAGAGGGGGAGGGAGAAGCAGGCTCCCCGCTGAGCCGGGAGCCTGATGCGGGGCTCGATCCCAGGACCGTGAGATCATGACCTGAACCGAAGGCAGATGCTTAACCAACTGAGCCACCCAGGTGCCCCTTTCACAAGAGAATTCTTAGCAAAGTATGTTTCTGGAAACTAGCAGAGTGGATTGTTTCCCCCACTGCAAGTTTCTCACTTTCACTGCCAGCAGCAGTGAGACAGTGACCTCCAGGGGACCCCAGTTGTCACTTTGACTCAGTGGTGATGCGTGAGTGGGACAAAGAGGTTCACATCCGTCACCAGGCACTGGGTATCACAGTGCTGGGCTGCAACAGCACCATGTCCATGCAGGACGAGGCCTCCCCTGCCTGCAAGGTACAGTTCTAGTCCCGGCCCCTGCCTGACGCCCACCCCCTGCATCCCAGAACCTGCCCCTGTCCCGAGATTCACCTGCATCAGAAATTAACCAGGCTCTCTACTCAAAAAAAAAAAAAAAAAATCGGAAAGTTTCATACTTGAGATTACCACTAGTCAGGCTACTCTTTTAACCCGAATGTGTTATTAATTCTGAATTCTGTATGGCAGGCTGGCCACCCGGGAACTCGGGCAGGTGCTGCAGTCTGGAGTCTGACATCTACAGGGCCAGCTGGCAGGCTGGAGACTGCTGCAATCTTGAGGCAGAATTTCTTCTTTGGCAAACAGATTTGCTCTTAAGGCCTTCAACTGATTGGACAGGGCCCACCCACATCATCAAGATTAATCTCCTTTACTTAAAGTAAACTGATCGTAGATGTTAGCCATGTCTCCGACATACCTTCCCAGCAACACCTGGATTGCTGTTTAAGTAACTGGGAACTACGGCCCATGCAAGTTGACAGCGTAAAACTAAAATGTCACACGTGTTATATAAATCCACAAACTTAGTGTACCTGAAGAAAAGCATGAGTAAAAATGTCAGTTTGGTTAAAGCACACTCTATTTTGTGTTATAATCCTAAACCATTATAAGATAAACAAAAGAGTTTTAGGAATAAAAATTCTATTAGACAGTATTAAGAACAAAAAACAAAACAAAACAAAACACCAGGGGCGCCTGGCTGGCTCAGTTGGTCGAGCACGCAACTCTTGATCTCAGGGTCGTGAGTTGGGGCCTCATGTTGGGCACAGAGTTTACTTTAAAAAAAAACAAAACCCGTTGCCTACAGAAATTGTTCCTTGGGCTACTTAATAAAACTCTCAAGCAGCTATCTATTCGGTTTCATTATTGCAAAAAATATCATTGTTCTAAACCACTTTTGCAGCACAAAATTAAGCAGGTTTCCAAGAATAGAGTCTTTGCATCTGACAGACACTCCTAATTTCCTGTCTCTAATTCTACACCTATGAGTCACCAACCCCTGGGGTCTCTGGAAGGTGCGTCGGCAGTTCTCTCTGCCACAATAGCACCTGTAACATTCACAACCAGGGTTCTCAATGGCAACGCATATTCTCTTGTCTTTTCTGCATATCCCAAAATTTTCTGCCCCAGAAATGCAAGGTAGGGAGGTAAGGAAGTAGGTAGATGGATGGATAAAGGAAAATGGCCACTGCTTTTACGCTATGATTTGAGAAATATTGGGAATGTCAAAAAATAAACCTGTGGCCCAGAATTCAGCCAAGTGTGGTCTGTGGGCTAAATATGGCTTGCTCTGTTTCTGTAAATATTACTGGAACACAGCCAAGCTGATTCATTTATATATTCTCTAACTATAGCAGCCTGGTCTAGTAGTTGTGAGAAGTCCTGGAAAGCCTAAAATATTTACTGTCTTGCCCTTTATTTTTTAAACATTTTATTTATTTATTTGAGGGAGAGTGAGAGCACGAGTGGGGGAGAGCGAGGGGGGGAGAGAGAAGCAGACTCCCCGCTGAGCAGAGAGCCCGATGCGGGGCTCGATCCCAGGACCCTGGGATCATGACCTGAGCCGAAGGCAGATGCTTAACCAACTGAGCCACCCAGGAGCCCCTGTCTTGTCCTTTAAAGAGAAAGCTTACTCTTCTGTAGACTACCGTTCTGCTAGTGCTTGAAATTCCCCGTTAGGAAGGCATCATTTGGGAACTTTCCTATAGGTAAAGGAAAAAGCCCTGGATAGATAAAATACTCCGGGGTTCATAGGGTCAGATGCTTTTCTCTCCCAAATTTTAGCCTAGGGCAGAAATGAACACAGTGATAGGAGGAAGGAGAGAGGAAGTTGGGGCTTTGAGAGGTGTTGTAGAGCAGAGGACATGAGCAAGGGTGGGGGTGGCTGTGAAGACAATTTACCCACACAGGGTACATTGAGAGAACAGGGAGCATGGAGTGGCTGACTTGTGTGGATACCATTCCCTGCAACATCTGAGAAGGACAAGCCCAAACCTGGAAGAATGGCACAGAGAGCACTTTACTGAGACTTTGGATAAATACCAATAAGATAGGTTCTGGTTGAAGTGAATTCAACAAGCTTCAACAAGGAATAACTGAGCGCCTCATCTATCCTAGCAGACAGAAGGTGGGTGGGGGCTACCAACCTTGAAATAATGGCATCAACTCTAGCTCCACCCTCTTCCTCAACCTCCTCGTCTATCCAATCAATCCTGTCTCTTTCTTTTCATTCATTTCCAGTGCTTCCAGCCTAGACCAGACTGTCATCAATCAACTCAGTCAACTAACAATCCTTTGGGTCTATGATATATATAACACAACATAACTGATGAAACCGTATGGTGCTAAAGGGAGCAACTAGAGAGGCTCCTGGGTGGCTCAGTTGTTGAGCGTCTGCCTTCGGCTCAGGTCATGATCTCAGGGTCCTGGGATCGAGCCCCGCATCGGGCTCCCTGCTCCACGAGAAGCCTGCTGCTCCCTCTCCCACTCCCCCTGCTTGTGTTCCCTCTCTCGCTGTCTCTCTGTGTCAAATGAGTGAATAAGAAAAAAGGGGGGGAGCAACTAGACATGAAAAGGGATAAAATTTCTGAAAAGGGGGGTTGCTGCGGTCCCAGCTGATGAGAAAAAGCTTCAAGACAGACAGACATGGCAACTGAGCTGAGCCTTGCATGTGGCACGGAAATCAGACGTGTGGTAAAGGGAGCATCTCAAGCGAGGGGATGGGCCTAGTGATGGCATAACTATGGAATGCCTCATTCTTATATTTCAACACATTGTGGCATTAAAGCAGAATCTAAGACTCCATGCCTTAAAGATGAAATGGGCCATCAAGAACAGTGACCAGACCCATACCCAAGCTATGTGATCACTGAAGAGCTGGCTGAGCATCTTTAGATTGCTCACTTACATTTAGTTAATGTGAAAAGATATACTGATTAAAGGTCTCTTGTACCCAGGGAGACTGTTACTTAGCTAAAGAGAACAGAATCCTGAATGTCTGGGAGGGCAGCAAGTGATAGCCCATGCGTAAGCCTTGCAAAATGGCGTCCTAGGGAAGCAAATGCAATGTGAAGAAGGAAAGGTGCCATCCGAGTCCATGATAAGAACATACTAAGAGATTTTACACTTCACTCATGCCTTTGTGACATTCTTTAAGAATTAATATAATGTGACTCATCTCTGGTTTGTTTATAAAACCTGTACCAACTTACCTCCCACCAACCACACAATATTCTGCGGGACAAATATGCAAGCTAAGTCTTAGAAAAATCTCCCCTTTGCTGTATCTTTTAGAAACTAATTCTACCTAAAAGGCCACTGTTGAATATACATGTAACTCTGCACTTTCCTACCCACATAGGACATCCTTCCTCACCTGCCCCAGCACCGTCATCTTTGTGGCAGATAACTGAGATGAAGGAAATGAGCACCAATCAGCTCTTTCCCCACTGGGAATTCGCTCTTTGTATTACCACCTTCCTTATTACATGTCCAGTGACCTCTACAAATTGTATAATGATCTCACTGAAGTATGCCAACAGGTTCTCAGATGAAGACAGATGCATCGAGGTCATGTGAAATTTTGAAACAACACATTGTGCTCATCTACACCGATTACTTTTTCACAGCAGTGCTAGATTCCACACACGATCCATCCTCACGAGAGCCAACACCATGTCCCTGAGATGCTGGCCAGCATATAAATGATGGCTTTCCAGCTGAACGACATTTAGCAGGAGAACGGCTGGCAATTGGGCAGTGTTGCCCAGGAGAGAGGTGACTATAGACATAACAAGATATTCGGGAACAGGCCCCTACTGCCACACAGGCATCCATCATCCAACCACGGAGATAAACACCTTCTTGCATTCCAAAAATGACAACACTGTGTCCCCACCAAAAGACACATTTTTTCTTTGAATGAGTGAAACGCATCCCAATTCCCATCAGTCATGATATCCTGAGTGTAGGCAGCAGAATACATGTCCCCCTGAAAGATGGTACATGGCAAAGTTGCTATTCAGCTGACCTTGAGGGGCACCTGCGTGGCTAAGTCCCTTAAGCGTCTACCTTCGGCTCAGGTCATGATCCCAGGGTCCTAGGATCGAGTTCCACATCAGGCTCTCCCTTTCTTTCTCCCCCCACCCCCTGCTCGTGTTCTCTCTCTCTCTCTCTCTCTGAACTAAATAAATAAAATCTTAAAAAAAAATCAGCTGACCTTGAAATGGGAGATTACCCTGGATTATCTGAGTAGGCCCAACCTAATCACAATGATCCTTAAAAGTGAAATAGGGAGAAAGAGCTGGAGAGATGGTGGTTACCAAGGGCTAGTGGGTGGGGGAAATATTGGTCAAAGTGTGTAAGCTTCCAATTATAAGATTAACAAATTCTGGGGATCTAATGTAGAGCATAGTGATTACAGCTAATAACGCTGTATTATGTACTAGAAAGTTGCCAAGAGAGGAGATCTAAAATGTTCTCACCTCAAAAAAACAAATGGTAATTATGTGATAGGATAGAGGTTAACTAATGCTATGGTGGCAATCATCTTGCAATATATACGTGTATCAAATCAACACGTTGCCCACCTTAAACTTATTCAATATTACTGGTCAATTATATCTCAGTGAAGCTGGGGGGGGAAAAAAGAAATCCTCCCCCACTCTTTTGTGTTCTAGGAAATGGCTTATTGCAAAGAATCTCTCCTCCCTGCAGGACTTAGGTAAGACATGTGCATGACCCCCTTGTTTACCTATGACGAGGCCAGACACAGACCTCTCCAAAGTCCCATTCTTTGTCTCATCAGTTGAACGGAACTGTCTGCTCCCTTTGACCAATCTGAACATAATACCAGTTAACTCTAGACTTGACCAAATTTTAATCCCCCTTCTCCCCTCCCCACAGGCCCCTGAGCTGTGACTCACTCTCAGCCTGAATGAGCATCAGAAGGCTTGCTTAGCAACCCCTCCCGAAAATCAGCTGGCTGCAAACAAAGAGATTCCTTGATCATTTGTCCAATTATGTACCACATGCTCATCCCACTCTCCCACATTCAGTTCTTTCTAGCCTTATTTACTCCTTCCTATAGAAGAAAACCCCTCTCCACCTGACCTTTGAGACACTTGCAGATCTTATGGTTGGAAGATTCTCTCTATGGCAACAGTCCCCTCCTCCTGTTACAATAGTCCCCTAGAATACAATCTCTCCTTACCTAGGTCTAGATTTTTTTTTTTTTTTTGGACACAAAGTCTTCTTTGCCTCCGGCGTGTAGCCGTAAACGGATTTCTCCTTGGTAATGGGGGCCAATCACTCCAGGTAACAGACTAAGCTCTCTTTATGCCAGGTTGTTGAGTGGCACAGGGAGACCAGGGGAGACACCTGTGTGGCCTCAGGTGAAAGCATTCCTCCCTTGGGAACTACTCTCTCCAAATCAGGAGAGCTCAAAATGCCTGGAGCGGAAAGCAAGATTTCGGGAAGTGTGTTATGAGGTGTAATAGTGAAAGCAGCCCCTCTCGCCCTCCCCCACTCTCCAGATGCCTGGACCCGTGTATTCTGGGCACCACATGATGGCCCGTGGTTTGAAGCATAAGCTGCGTTTTGTGAGACTCGATTCCCTCCTCGCAACGGATCTTCTTTCCCCCAGTGGGCCCTGCGACGGAGTCTTCAGTAAGCCGTTCGTTGTTCGACGGGGACACACAGCTGCCCCCCCACCATGGCGGAAGCGGCCCGACAGGTGGCTGGCTGGGCCTAGCGCGCCATGGCGCCGCATCCGGGGCGCAGGGTTGATCTCCCGTCGTGGGCAGGTCACACCCTCAGCCACGGCTGTCGCCCACCGCAGCCTCCGTGAGCGGACGTTGATGTTGTCTCACCCAGGCGCCGCCTCCATGCCGGCCACCACAGCCACTTCGGTCATAAACTCCTTGAGCGAGCCGTCAGGTGGCTGGAGGAAGAGGCCGGCGGACGTCTTCACATCCCGCGCTTCTTCCGCGTCGTCTATTCAGACCTCTTCCCCAAACTTCCTCACGGCCGCCCGGCTGACCGACTGCGCCACTGCCGGAAACAGCCGAGGGCCCCTTTTCTCCTGCAGCGTCTCTCTGGCGCCCTCTCCTGGCAAAGGCCAACATTGCGCTCACTGCGCAGGAGAACCGCGTATGCCAATTCCGGCCCTTTCCTCCGAGCGTGTATTGACAGATGAATTTGGAGCCAAGAGACCATACATCGATAACTGGCATGGACGCCTCACTTCGGTGTCACCAGGCCTCTGCTTCTTTGGATTAAAATCCTGTGTGACCATTGAGCTAGTACATTTTTGAGCCTCAGTTTTCTGACCCTTGGGACATATTTCCCACCCCTGGATCCAGCTGTAACGTTGAAGGCTTTACTACTTGCATGTTTTCAGCAACATATTTAAGAAATACTTGACAGTAAATAGGTCGCTTCAGATTCCTGCCTGAACTTCTCAAGCCTTCCTTTTTCTACGCCCACGGAAGACTTGCTCCACTTAAAACTTTTCAAACAAGTTATACATCCTTTCTACAGTCTTGGCAGCTCCAGAAAGGCAATTTGGACAGCTCATCCGCAGACCTAAGGCTTTAAGGTTCCACCAAAGAAAGGTATTGGGAGTTTTTATACTAACATGCCCCTCTATATTCCAGTCTTTGGGGTGCAGAGAAGGTTGGCTGATTTGCATTAGGAAAGAGTAGCTGAGGTTAATGAAAGTAGCTGATGCAGCCGTGGCTTCCTGCAGCTTACCTTTTACTGCGGCTACCCGGCCGGGGCCGCGGGGCATGGTGGGAACAAGCAGCTTCCTAGATGGCTTGGGCCATCCGTAGGTCCTCTAGTACATAGCGGATATTCTTGCACATGACTGCTATCCCTTGAGCAGGGTCTACCCAGAAGGCCTAGGGCAGCCGCCAAATGTCCCTAGGGTTGTTCTCAATTCCCATAAGCCTCTGCGTGGTTTGGTGGCAGATAGCTTTCCACTCTGCTCAAACATGCAAGCCCATTTTTCCGCAGCCCCTCCGTATGCAACAGCCTGGTGCATGGGCACCATTACATCGTAATAGACCACTTTTGATTTGGATAATTCCTCCCATATTTCATAGCTCACCTTTCTTTATGTCTGCCTTCACCTTAGGCACTTATTGGCATGCTCCATTCGGTATTACGCCCAAGACTGCCTTTCCCCATACTGCCTCTTCCTCTCTTCTCTCTCCCTCCTTTTCACCTTCCCTTAGGGTACCTCAAAACTTTCCTTTCCTCAGGAGGCTGGTTACCCCCTCAGGTGTTGTAATAGCAATTGCACCGTCCAGGTGAATTCTTACCTACCAAAGCTCCTCTCCCCTCTCACGCTGGGGACATTTGGGGTCTCGTGGTGAAGAGATGGGGTTGGATTCTGAAATCACTCTGGTGTCTGGTAATTCTAAGACATTTTTCACTTGGTCATATGGGCCACTTGGAATGTGCTCTAATGGCCATAATTATTTTCTTTTCCCCATTTGGGATTACATTAATAATTCTGAGAGAGAGGCTGGAGTTTAGCAGAGAGAAATACAAGTAGGAAATGAAAAGTTTGCCAAGCAGAGACTCTCCTTCAGTGATAATTATGACCATTATTGAAAATGATTGTCTTTTCTGTAGGATTTTCAGTTTCCTCTTTTAGAAGCTTCTAATTTTCTTTTGCCCTTTTCATTTTGTAGGTGGTTACCTATAAGTACAACTGAAGTGCCAGGAACCTGAGCTGTTATTCTGAAAACTGAAGCCCACAGAGTCTGAAGAATAAATGTAAGAACTGATAATACTTTTCACACACCATCCCCGTGGGTGTTGTTCTTGTTTGTGTTAGGGACATGATTTCCATACAGGGGAGAAAAAAACATGTGCTGCTATGTTTGTATTAATTATAAACCACCATCTTTTCAGAAGTCAGGGTCCAATGGCCACTAAGAGAAATCTTTTCTGTGTCTGTGACTCTGCCCCAAACTGGTTGGGGATTGTCATGAGAAGAGTCATCACAGATTTTTATTCCCCGAAGGGGTAAATTCTGAAGCTGCCTTACCTTGAACACACTATTTAATGTCTGTGCCTCAGTTTCCTAATCTGTAAAACACACACACAAAATCATTTCTTTGTCCCTGGATGACTGTGGGGATTCAAAGAGATAACCTATGTGAAAATAGCATGTAGACCCTTGAGTGTTAAATAGGTCTTAAACGTGGGAGTGCCTGCACTTTATTTAGGGTTCCATGATGGCTACAAATTTAAAAGTCAAGTGGAATAACCAAATAGCCCAAAACATTTCCTTCCCAGGTTGTTGACTTCCAAAGCTCTTGTTCCCTGAGGAGAGCTAGGAGTCAAAATTAATGTTTTCCACTTGGCTTTTCCCATTTCCCTCTTCCTTCCCATCCCCCTACCCTGAGCCACCCAGCCCCTTCTGGTACCATTTCTCTATGGGTTTATAGGCAGTTTCTAAGCAATCTGCTTGAACCTGGCTTCTGGGGAAGTCCAAAAAGGACATCTGCCGTGGTGGGCTGGAGCAGGTTTGTACTGGTAGGAGAGGTGGATGCGCCTTCTTTCCCAACTCCACAGTTAATGACGCCCATTGGTAGCTTCCACTTGGCCATGGTGGGTGTGTTTACTCCACAGATATTGGCAAATACTACGAATCAGGTCTTTTCTCTTTACCTTTGAGAGAGATGATTGTTAAACACGAGCACACATATCCCTTTTGGGTTCTCCTCTGCTCGGAGGGACATTGATTCTCTTCCTGATCCAGATAAGAGTGTATTTGGCTGCACATAACTGAAAACCCAACTGAATAATAATGTAAGCATATCTGTCTCGTAGCAGGTATTGTGGAGCTTTGTTCAGCTTTGTCTTCCTTAGCATATCGGTCTGATGGGTACTCCTTTCAATCCAGGTGCGACACCCCCAGACAATACATTTCGCACATGGCCGCGAATAGCTGCAAGATGTCCTGGCAAAGGTGTGTTTAGCTTTTCAACATCTGCACAAGAAAGAGAAAAGCAATAGAAAAGCTGGATGGGATTAGATTTAGGGGGAGAAATCAGCCCCAAATCTGTTTGTGATTATTTGACTCCTGATACTAGCAAGTACAGTACAAAGAATGAGTTAAAGCATGAAATGGGCTTGTGCTTGCTTTTCCTTTGTTTCTTCTAGAAACAGTTGTAGTCTCAGATGGGTTCCGTGGAACATATCCTTATTTCCTCTAATGCCGGCTTCCACTGCGTGGTGTTAGTTGCATAGGATGATTCTGTCTCACATTTGTGACTGGGGATGGAAGTCTCTGGAGAGGCCATCACAGAGCCACTAGCGCTGCCCGTGTTACTCACATCCAGATGCTTCCGTAACCCTCTGTGGGATCCTGGGTCAGGTCTCCTGTCAGGCATCAAATGTCCTTAGCTCCTGACATCTGCAGTCCTGGCCAGGTGGTGATGCGTCTGGTGAGTCACGCCTCCAGAGCCTCTGACCCTTCCTGTCTGGGGCCACCTTCCAGGGCTCAGCGGGCAGGTTGGTTTGGTTATTGTTCATGATGACCCACATTTAAGGTTGCTCTCCAAGGCAGATTGCAATTCATAAACTTATCCTGGAAATGTTCAAACGCACGCCAGTTGACAAGTAGCTCAAGGAAACTTCCGAGTTCCCATAATCTATATACAATAAGCATCCACCCATGTCAATCAGTTTTGATGTCTGCCCCTTCCCCCATCCTAGCGCCATGGGATTATTTTGAAGCAAATTCCAGACATTGTAACATTTCATTGGAGCATCTGTGAATTCAAATGGGAGCTTGCTTTTTAAAAGAAGGAACAGGAACCTTCCTGAATGACTTTCATTGAATATGCAATTTCCAGTGAGTAGCTGCTTAAGGCAGAGATGTTTTTTTTCTTTGTGGGGGTGGGGTGGGAGAAGAATAGTGACAGTTTCTTTCTATAACATTTTACAGAAGGCTTTGTCCTCTATATCATACTTATTTGTCATCTCCTCTTGATTATAAATTCCATAAGGACAGAAAAGGCTTATTTTATTCACACTGTATCTTTAGCTTTTCAAGAAGGTTTGGTTGTTTTTCAGAAACTCCAGGCCTGTGTCATTTCCTGTTTATTTGTTTGTCCCCCCCCCCCCCCCCCCCCTGTCACCCTCATATTCATCATTTAGTCCCTGTTATCTGTTGTATACCAGTGTTTCAAAATGGCCTTAGTTTCTGGGCTTCAGAATTGGAAAATGAATTGCAAGTTGGAGGCCCTCATTTATAATTCCAACTCTGTCCTGCCTCTTTATTAGACTATCCTGGGCTCAAGTATCTGGTAATAAGTTGCCTTCTTTGTGAAGCAAAAAGAAATCAATACATTGTTAGTGGTGTTTTTCCAGAAGAAATGAATGGATTAAATCAGCTTTTGCCTTATTACAAAGTTTATTTTTGAACAGTAAATGGGGGTCATAAGACCCCAAGAACTGGGTGTCTTCTGGAAAAATTTAATGACCTGGTTTCGTGTGGGATGAGACCACTCTGACCGAAGTGACTTTGTTTTCTATGACCTAATCCATAACTGGAGGCTGTGCTGATGACGTCTAGCATTTACCTTCCTCCTAGGCAGCTTGTGATTAAGTAGGCTAATGGTCAAGTAAAATACCCTCTACTACCGAGCATTAGGATCATACTTCATATTTTGCAAAGTGCTTTTTCATTAGTTATTCCTCACAACCTACCTAAGAGATCTCCTGGCTGTCTTATCTCCCATATTGTGGCTGAAATATGACTAACTTATGTTCATAAATGCTTCAGGAAGCCAAAATGAATATAGGTACTTGCTGACATGTAAACATCCAGCTTTCAAAATGGTCAGCCTACCCTGCTCTTGGGGATGGGGGATGCAGCTCCCCCCGAGACTGGGAAATAATTCCATTTCCATGTGTATACAGTGGTGTCCAGGACTGCGGGCATGGGAATTATGAGGGCAGTCAGGGCAGGTGGTTATACTCTTATTGCTGCTCAACAGAGAATTCCTATTTCTGCCAGCACGCCGCTTACCCAGTGCTTCTGTGCTCAGGCAAGTTCACGTGATGCTGTTTTGCTTGTCCTTGAGTTGGATTCTATCATGGCTTTTGTGGTTTGGAGTATACCACACTGTTTAGAAAACTGGAACCCTGAGTTCACTTTTGCGGCATGCGTGCTTGGGATGGTTATCCGCTTTGGAGTAGCTTCCGTTCTCTTTGTCATAAGCTACTTAGGTGGATACTTGATCTCATTCTCCTCCAGAGGGGTTTCTAGAATAGAATAATCTTTAGGTAAGGTTTGATTCGGTGACGCGATGAGAGATGAGGGGCTTCTGTCGGCCATGGCTGCTAAGGTGATCATGGAAGGGAGACTGAATTTTATTTAGACCCTCTTTGTGCTTGGTATGGTGTGAGGTGCCACCTGCACAGACCCAGGCTGCCATGGCTCCAGACCGCACTGTGGTAGGTGGTATATTCCTCCCATAGGCCCAGCGTTTCCTGCTAGTTGGTGCTTACAGAGAAGTACAGCCAAATCCAAACGTCAAGTTAAGGCCAAGACAGGAAGATAGAAATCCATTTACATCATATATACATTATGCATATGCAAATATGAATTCCCTGGTGATCCGGTCTGAGTTAAATGTAAGTTAGTGCTATTTAGTTTCAGGAAATAAAAGATTTGCTTCCACAAGAGTTATATCGAAAAAGAAAAACCTTTGGAGGCGCCTGTGTGTCTCGGTCGGTTAAGCATCCAACTCTTGATCTCAGCTCAGGTCTTGATCCCGGGGGTCATGAGTTCAAGCCCTGCGTTGGGCTCCATGATGGGTGTGGAGCCTAATTAAAAAAAAAAAAAAAAGAAAGAAAGAAAAACAAAAACTTTGAATTGATATTGCTCTCTAATGATGCCATGGATTACATGAGCCATGTGATTTCTTTTTGAGAGGCAGTTTTACCAGAGAAAGTGCCCTAGCTTACATGGGTGGGTTTTTCACGTGTCAAATAAAGCTGTTGAACTAGACCGACTCTAGTGTTTCTTCGAAGCATGAAGACTTTTTTCTCTATTCCAAAAGGAACTAGGTCTTAACAGGCCAACCAGTGTCATATATGGTTTATTGGCAGAAAACAGGTGGAGGATCTTATCTCAGAAGAGGGCACTGGAACCTGTTTTCCCAGCAACTTATTCCCATTTGTGGAACTGTTGTGTTTCCTGCTCCAGACACATACAAGCCAATCTTGGACCAAGTGCCCTAACAACGGTTGTATTCCAGGCTTTGTCGTGTTTTGCAGTGATTCCTTATTTCCCGTCTAATAACCCAGCTCTTGCTCAGGCACGACTGAAAGTCTTACACTTTCCATGGGAAGGCTAATTAGTTGGCTGCCTGGGCTCAAGAGCAGGCCATTTGTGGCTTCGCAACCAGGTCACACTCGTAGTGATGTTACCGCCAGCACCACTTTATTGAAGCAAGTAAAGAAAAGGGTGCGTGTTCACTGGAAATGAAACCACCTGCGGGTGTTTCCTAGTGAGAACTTCTCTAGGAGCATGAAGCATAGTAACTACCTTTCTCAAAGAAAATTGATAAAACTAGAAAAGCCCCGTCAAGGGAGGGGCTTACCAGTGTCTTTTGATGGAGATGAGGACTATGCAGACATATCTAGGAGAAGAGAGAAAATACTAAACAGATACATTCTTATCTGTATTAGAATTAGAGTTGTACTGACACTTCCTAGTTTTATTTCACTCAGCTGTGAACGCCTCAAAGTAGAGACAGATGGATTATCAGATGGTACTAAAACAGTATTTTGTACACAATAAATGGTTTCCTAGTTATCCTTCAAAGAAAGCAGGCCCTCCAGGGGCAGGGTGCTCCAGGCCTGAGGACTGGGTGGTATTACCGGATCTGTGGCCCATCTGTTCTATTTGTAGATGGGAATAAACCCATGGCCATGGCCTAGGCCAGAAACCCAAATCAGAAGCCAGACAGTTGGCACACGCAGGGTAGAAATATGAAGGTGCGTGTTCGAGGCGCAGAACTCAGATCATCACACTCTGGGATTGATGGCCAAATTAGAGCACAGGACTCAGTGTGAGTTGTGGGCAGGGCAGCGTGTTTTATAGGCACCTGGCCGGCTCAAGTTCCTGTGAAATATTTATTGGATTGCTTTGAATCAATAAGGTGAATGGCGTATTGTCTACGTGTGTTAAAATCATGCAGTTGGTGGCCGTTTTGCAATCCTAAGTACATGTGTTAAGTGCTCACCAGCCTCCTCTCTTCATAGAGAGATGGGAGGCACTGGGGTTGGGAAGAAGCCTCCTCCCTCCTCACTGTGGAGAAGGAGAAGAGAGGGAAAAAAAAATCCCGATGCTTTTCTTTAAAATAAATTGGCCATGTCTCTTTCAATTCAGGGTATTTGGTATGTACTGGAAAGCACTTCAGGGTAAGAGGATAATTGAGATTTATGGGAGAAGGGGAATGGAGGAGTTGATGATAGGAGCACAATAATTTAGGTTTCAAAAATATCTGAAGGGTTGGGGCGCCTGGGTGGCTCAGTGGGTTAAAGCATCCGACTCTTAGTTTCAGCTCAGGTCATGATCCCAGGGTCATGGGATGGAGCCCTGCATCGGGCTCTGTGCTGGGGCGTGGAGCCTGCTTGAGATTCTCTCTCTCCCTCTTCCTTGCCCTTCCCCCACAAAAAAGAAAAAATCTGAAGGATCAGAAAGAGAAGATGACAACTGGGGACCGGGGTGTGGTTGAAGTTGTTTCCAAAGCCTGGTAGAATACTTTGATTGCCTTCCATATCAGAAATTGCTTAGTTTCTAAAATACCAAACTTGCTGGGTGATGGTGAGCAGAGATTGGCATTTCCTGGGCTCTAGCTGAGGCAGCCATGCTTTGACAGGTGCTGTGCAATAAATTTCAGGGCAGCCAGACAATAGAAAACCATGTTGCCATTAAGACTGAGGCAAATCGGGATCTCAAGTTACAGAAAAATATTAAGGGAATATCAAATGAAGACAGGAAGTTGTAGAACAGCTAGCATAGTGTGATCCCAGTTTAATAAAAAGCTCGTATATGTGTAGAACACAGTCTGGAAAAGAATACAGCGGCATAATAGCAGTAGTCATTTTTAGGTGACTTTTACTTTCCACTGTCTTCATTTTGTGGTAATGTGACTTTGTATTACCCTTGTGACATCATATTAGTGCTGTTTGGAGGTCAACGTGGCTATACTGAAGATCCTTAGTGTTTACTTTTTTAAAGATTTTATTTATTTATTTGAGAGAGAGAGAGAGAGAGAGAGCGCGCCAGCACAAACGGGGAGCAGCAGAGGGAGAGGGAGAAGCAGGCCTCCCTCTGGGCAGGGAGCCCAATGCGGGACTTGATCCCAGGACCCTGGAATCATGACCTGAGCCGAAGGTAGACACTTAACTGACTGAGCCACCCAGGCACCCTGAAGATCCTTAATATTTAAAAGTATTGAAAAATTCTACACTTTGAAAACATTTTAAAATATTGAAGATGAGTTACAAAATAGTTCATGTTCTTCCTTTCTTTCTTTTGAACTCAACTGAAGTTTTTGCCATCTAGTCTAAGTAAAGAGTCATTTGGGGGCTCCTGGCTGGCTCAGTGGGTGGAGCATGCGACTCTGGATCTTGGAGTTGTAAGTTCGAGCCCCACACTGGGTGTAAAGATGACTTAAAAATAAAATATTTTAAAAAAAGAATCATTTTGCGGAAGAGAATATCAATTGTTCAAATTTGATACATTTCTTAACCTGTGAATATATGTCTTTGATAGTCTCAATTTATATGTGGAGAAATCTATACTGGTCATTTTGCTTTAAATTGAGGGCTTTCATTTCTTAAGTTCGTCATAGTCTCTGTACTGAGAGTTTGTAGAGCATGAAATGTAAAATTTGGGAAGTTGGCATACTATGTTTAATCCATGCACAAAATTTGGACACATGCACACAACCTGCAATGAAGTTTCTTGAAAGAAGATAAAAAATTGTCACTTTTATTTTTTGTGCATTTTTAAAATTTCGTTTTTCATTTTTTTTTCTTTCTTTTTTTTGCAGGGAAGAGGATATTACACACAGTTCTTAGAATCTCTGGTATTGAGGGATATAGAAATTGAGTATACCATTTCCAGATCTTGGGCTCTTATTTTGCAATTCTATACAATACATGCAATTATGGGTACTTAGGATTTTTCTGGAGTTCTTTTCACATCTGGTTGTCAAGAAATATAAGACCCAAAGCACATTTAGAATCACTTACCTGGAGGAAGTTTGCAGTTCCTCCAAGTATTTTCTGTATTTATTGTAATCTGTAGTTCATTGATGTAATCTAAGGCATAATAGAAACAAACAAGTGCGTGTATATTAAGCATTTGTCAAAATTCGCCCTGGCTTCTGGACTCATGCAACAAAGGCCATCATGTTGGGGAGGTCAACTAGAAGCCCCAGGGGCTCTCTTTGCCTCTTCAATGCAAGCATGGGTCTTGCATCTCAAGTGGGCAGTGTGACTGCTAGGGTGTTGTACGTTGGTCCTCTGTTTACTTTGTTGTTCCATCTTGAAGGAGGCCAATTTTCTTGTTTGTCAAACTGCCCATGCTGTAAAGCTGCCAGTGGCGGACTCCTGGATATCTCGACATTCCTGAGCAAATTTCAGGGTGTTTATGTCAATTGTTAAAAGGAAAGACTTTCGGGTGGGATTCCACATGATGCTGATGTTTAATTTGTTTTTTTTCCCTACACTCTTATCTACTCATGAATTACTTCAAATTTACCTCAAGCCCTTACTCGGCTGATTATTTGGGGGTAATTTGAGGGGTTCCTACGGGACAGGATTTGTTGTACTCATGCATTTATTGGCTTATGACTAACTCAAACATCACTGCAGCCCTTAGTGTGTTTTAGGGTAGCTGATGTGGGGGTCATTTAATGGCTTTTCCTGAATGTGACATGTACACATGTATGTAACACATAATGGCAATTGGAATGCTCTTCTCTAGATGCCTCTGGTTTTGGGTTTGCTCCCCGAGTCCATTGTGCTTACTCCGACAGCACAGTGTAAGAATTAGTGACTGCCGCCAGGCAGGCCAGCTAATACTTTGGATTTGGGTCGGATTTTTGAGCTTCTCGTGCCTCTTCCTTCACATTCATTTTTACTTCTTATCAACTTGAAATGTTGATAAGACCTGTACTGCTTCTTATCAACTTGACCAAAGAACTGGAGTGGCCTCATGCCCACGAGAGTCTCTGATTTTCTCAATCCACACCATCGGTTAGATACAACGGTCCTTACAGAATGCCCGAGGGTCTGTTGCAGGCACCACTCTGGTATCAGATGGATTTGGGAACCTGGGGTTAGAGGTGAGAATTGAACCTCCAGTGACTACAGATGAGTCCTCCCCTCAAATCTTTTTGGACTGTAGAACCCAAAAGGAAGAATGTTTCTACTAGAGGAAATGGGAAATGCCACTTCCAGCTTCTATATCACTGTTTGCCCTTGACCCTCCAGTTGGTATGTAATATTTTGCATTGGTGGTGTTTAGTCCATAGGGTTTTTTTTTTTTTTAGTCCTTTAGTCCATAGGGTTTTTTTTTTTAAACAGTTTTATTTATTTATTTGAGAGAGAAAGAGAGAGAGCCAGCATGAGCAGGGGGAGAGGCAGAGGGAAAGGGAGAAGCAGGGTCCCTGCTGAGCAGGGAACCCAATGTGGGGCTCTATCTCAGGACCCTGGGACCATGACCTGAGCCAAAGGCAGATGCTTAACCAACCAAGCCACTCAGGTGTCCCCATAGGTTTGTTTTTTTTTTTTTTAAGTGAGCTCTATGCCCAATGTGGGGCTTGAACTCACAACCCCGAGATCAAGAGTCACATGCTCTACCGACTGAGCCAGGCAGGTACCCCTAGTCCATAGGTTTTTGAATCTCAAAGAATCGCAGCAGTTGTACAGAAGCCATGAACCTCACCTAGAAGACCTCAACTCAAGGAGGCCTTGTGACATCAGTCCTTTGGGTGCTGAGCCTTTGGATTTGGCCTTAGCTTGGGGACATGGAATTGTTTTCATTGCTTTTAATAGGTGCACCTGTGCTTACATGAAGAATATTACGTATGGGGACATGTCAGAATGTGTCTGTACTGTATTTGGATCCCACAGGGTGGAAGGCAGTCATCTCAGGCTGATTGGTCTCTCCAGCAGACACCTTTTCTCTGAGCCCTTCCCTTCAGTTTTCTGTATCACTGAGTCCCTGGCCACAGCTACTTGGTTTGATATTTGTCACTTACCTTGGTTGAACCAATCTCAGCATTTGTCATATTAATTTTGGAATTTGGAACTAGACCACAGGCCCAAGCAACATAGCCTGCTAAGTCTCATTAATGCTCTTTTATTACGGAGAACATGATTGAGAAGGCCTACCACTGAGTTCTCCTGAGCCCCCCTTGTTTCTGTGCTTGTGAAGCATATTTGTTGCTTCTTCTTCTTCTTTTTTTTTTTGTATTTTAAAAAATGCCCATGTCTTCCCGATGATTTCTGTTGTTGTCATGAAGCTCCCGCTTGTAGATTTTTATTATTCACAATGAATACGAGCGTGATCAAGGAGACCTGTGGCTCTGCCAAGTACATCACCCAGTGTTCCAGGGCAGAGCTCACAGTTATATCAATGGATGCATTGAGGACAGAGATTCTGTGGCAAGCTGTGGGGTCGCCAGGCCAGGGATGAAGTTTTCTCTTTTTGTTATGGTAAAAAAGTTAGTAGGTAATCTAATGCTTCTCTATGAGAAGTGGCCACTTCGTGAAGTCCACAAATACATATTCAGAGATCCTGGGGGTGGTAGGAGCATCTTCTGCCCCTGCTGGAGGAATGGCTGACCCACATGGCACAGCAGATCAGTCCAGAAGTCATGGGAACATGGACCGGCAGCAACCAGGGGCACAGAGTAAACACTGGGTCAAGCCTGTAGTAGAACATTGGCCCCTTGAGTTGGGGGTGTTTCTTGTTATACCACCCTACCTGGTCTTAGAAAGCCTTAGTAAGGGCTGGATTCGGAGAGGCAGGTCAGTGATGATTATTTGTGGCATTGTCCCTTAAAAAGATCAGTACATTTCCCACTACTTATATAACATTTCCAATGAACTGAAATTGCTTGTCCTCTGCACAGCTTACCATAATTCAAACTTTCGTCCAATAGCCTTATCACTGTCATCAACCCCCCCACCCCGCCCCAGGGGAAGGGAAAGCAAGACTGTGGCCATCTGTTCTGCCTGAAGATGCGTCCCCTGGGGCAGTGGGGCATGGGTCTCTCCCTGGGATTTCTTTTTTTTTCTTTAAGATTTTATTTATTTATTTGAGAGAGAGAGAGCATGAGCAGGGCGACAGGGCAGAGGGAGAAGCAGGCTTCCCGCCGAGCCGGGAGCCCAATGCGGGGCTCGATCCCAGGACCCTGAGATCATGACCTGAGCCGAAGGCAGATGCTTCACTGACTGAGCCACCCAGGCGCCCCTCTCCCTGGGATTTCATAAGGATCTTGGGCTGCGGGCGTGAGCGGCTCAGTTCTTGCCGCCCAGTCAAGAGGGGCCCCAGCTGCAACGTCTCCGGTTCTGCGGGCGGGGGCCCTCAGCATGCGGAGTGCAACGCACCTCCCCTCCCGGTGTCCCACGGCAGCTGGAACTGTATTTATAAATATCCCCATTATTACCCTCTCTGTGTTAAGGAATGGGTTGTCCATGGGGCTGGGAGCCACTCCTTCCCAGCTATGCTCAGCCTCACCGCAGACAGTACCCTGTCCCCCCAGTGTGCGTCCCTTGTCCCTCTCCCCAGAGAGTCTCAGAAAAGCTCTTCTGGTTGGTGAGCAGTTTGTAAGGGACTTAGGGGTTAGGTGAGCAGATGGTTGGTGACATTTAGGGAATGGCTAGGAACACCTTCTCAAGCTTAATGAGAGTTTGGTAATGAATCTTTGTCACAGTTCAGATGAAGCTTGCCATGTCCAGATCCACTGGCCCCCAGCAGGTGGGGGAAACTGGCCAAGTGTATAGCATCTTCCCTTGGCCTGACTCTTGAATGAGAGAGTTTGACTAAGGTAACGATGGTTTTGGAAAGCCTGGGGCACACCCAAAGGGGGATTGCTATTTCCACAGATCAGGGAGAGGGTTGTGTCTTCGTTTTCCACGACAGCGAGGAATTTTGGAACTAGAGAAATCTTTAGGAATAAGAATGACCTCAAGGGGTAGAGAAATCATTGTTCCCACTTCTTGAGGACCTTTTTTTTTTTTTGGTGCCAGGTGCTGTGCTGTTCAATATTGGTCGCATCTCATCTCACTTAATCACTGCATCACCTGTTGGTGGAAGATATCATCTCAAGTAATATTCTTTGCGGTTCCACAGCTGCAGGGTGGATTCTGACTTGGAGCTCATGTGTGACTGACCCAGACCTCGAATGACTTGTTTCCACTGATTCTAAAACTAAGATGATGGTTTCGGCAAGTAGCGAAGGCCTGAGCCTTTGGGCCACTTTAGAGCTGAAGGCAATGGATGCCAGGGTAGATGTTCTTTTCCACCACAGAGCTGGGGAGCCTCCCTGATTCCCTTGCCTCCCCACCTTTGACTCCACACTTAGGCTGCCTTCAGTCAAGTGGCCCCCAATTTTGAAATTCTCTTTTATCTTCAAAATCTACTTTACCATAGACCTTGTTCCCTGGTATCCGATTAGAGGAAGTTCCTAACAAATTAATGGCATTGACATGGGATTGAATGAATAAATACTCCATTTTACGAGAGTGTGAAGTTGACCCAAAGGACTGAATTTAATTATGGGTCATCAGATTGCAGGGAAGGCCAGCAGGATGATACTGGAGTATGTCCCTGTGTGTGCCTGTGTGTGTGTCCCTCTCCATGACCTGTCTGAGCACCCATCATTATTCCTTAAAGGCACTTATACAAAAGAGGGACAGACATTGATAAGACAAATAGTCAAACAAACACATCTTCTTTAATTTTTAAGATTTTATTTATTTATTTGAGAGAGAGCACAAGCAAGGGGAGCAGCAGAGGGAGAGGGAGAAGCAGACTCCCCACTGAGCAGGGAGCCCCATGTGGGGCTCACTCCCAGGACCCTGAGATCATGACCTGAGCCGAAGGCAGGCGTTTAACCGACTGAGCCACCCAGGTGCCCCAAACAAACACATCTTTGAGTTGAAGTCTAATAACCAGAGGTTGAGCACACTGACCAAAGTGGAAATTTCCCTGACAGGAGATCTACCACCTAACCCAGTGTGAGTTAGATTATTAGCAGGACTGGAAGAATACATTTTCCTCCAAGTTTGCCTGTCCACACTGTTGGGCATTTTCCTCACGCTATGCATAGGGGCCAGAAGACCTGTCGACTTTACCCTCGCTTTTCTGAGGCCTGGTGAAGTGAGACCAAGAGTGCAGCTGAAGATACTGTAGTGAAAGCTCCAAACACATCATGTTTCCTACCCTAATGGCCAGAAAACCCTTTTAGTGACTTCAACAGGTTACGTGACAGGCAATTAGCATCTATTATCTCCCTTCCTGCTCATGGTAATCTGAGGAGCTAGGTGCTATGTTATTTCTCAGAGAAGTTAAGCTGATTACCTAAGGACACACAGCTAGTAAATTTCAGAGCCAAGATTGGAGTGCACGCATGTCTAATTATAGAACTTGCGTGCTCTTACTCACACAGCGCCCTGGGCTGTCATGATACTTATTGGGGTGGGGCAGGAGATGGAGGAATTTTTGAACATAATTTTTAATACCTTGTTAATTAATGGGATTTTTAAAAATAAAAAAGGGTAGACGAAATCCACTTTATTTTTGTCATCTAAAACCAAATACTTTAAATATTTTGCTGTATTTTCATTCTAGCCCTTCCTTTGCAGAGTTACAATTTTTTATGTATGTGTTTTCATAAAGTCTACTGTGTATGCAATTTTTCTGTGTTTTTACTCAACATATCATAGCATTCTCTATGTTATGTATTTATTTTTGTAATCTGACTTTTTCATTTCTTTAAAAAAAAAAGCACTGTATTCTTTCTGATTATAAAAGTGGTTCATTTCCCTCTGAAGTGAATTCAAAATTCAGAAAGGCACAAAGAAGATAATAAAGAATGAACTCTAATTTCACCATGCAGAGAGAAACATTTGAATGCTTTTTTTTTTATTTTTAAGACACTTTAAAATATTTTGATATATTTCCTTTCAGTCTTATGTTTCTTTACATAGGCATATATTTTTCTTTCAACAAAATTGGGATCATAATGCACACACAATATTTTGATCAGGCTTTTTTTTTTCACTTACAATATTATAAATAGTTTCCTGTGTCATTAAAATACCATTTTTAATGCTTGTGTGACACGATGGCATATAAAGAACCATCATTTATTTAACTCATTATCTAATTTTGAATGTTTAGTTTCCAAAAAAATTTTTAAGTACTGTTGCAATAAGTACTTTTTCAAATAAACTTTTTCTGAATTTCTCTCTTTTTAAAAAGATTTTATTTATTTTAGAGAGAGAGCGCGTGGGGCAATGTGAGTGTAGAGTGGGGCAGAGGGAAAGGGAGAGAGAGAATCTCAAGCAGACTCTGCTGAGCTTGGAGCCCAATGCTGGGCTCAATCCCACAGCCCTGAGATCATGACCTGGGCTGAAATTAAGAGTTGGATGCTTAACCAAGTAAGCCACCCACGCATCCCCTTTTTCCAAATTTCTGATTATTACCTTATTTTTTTATTTATTTTTTAAAGATTTTATTTATTTATATGACACAGAGAGGGAGAGAGCACAAGCCTGGGGAAGAGACAGAGGGAATGGAAGAAGCAGACTCCCCCACTGAGCAGGGAGCCTGATGCAGGGCTTGATCCCAGGACGCTGGGATCATGACCTGAGCCGAAGGCAGACACTTAATCGACTGAGCTACCCAGGCGCCCCTAAGAAAATTTCTTAAAAGGCAGAATGCAGGTAAAGTAAGCAGATTAAGTTACTATGTCATGTGAAATAATTTCATTTTCATTTTTTTTTTGTGCTCTCAGGTGAGGGATGAAAAGTAGTAAGTGCAGAAATTTCAAATATAACAGAGAGAAGTTGTATATACCACTTCTTCTTTATCCATTCATCTATCGATGGACATCTTGGCTCTTTCCAAAGTTTGGCTATTGTGGACATTGCTGCTATAAACATTGGGGTGCACGTACCCCTTCGGGTCCCTACATTTGTATCTTTGGGGTAAATACCCAGTAGTGCAATTGCTGGGTCATAGGGTAGCTCTATTTTCAACTGTTTGAGGAACCTCCACACTGTTTTCCAGAGTGGCCGCACCAGCTTGCATTCCCACCAACAGTGTAGGAGGGTTCCCCTTTCTCCTCATCCCCGCCAACATCTGTCGTTTCCCGACTTGTTCATTTTAGCCATTCTGACTGGTGTGAGGTGGTATCTCATTGAGGTTTTGATTTGGATTTCCTTGATGCCGAGCGATGTTGAGCACTTTTTCATGTGTCTGTTGGTCATTTGGATGTCTTCTTTGGAAAAATGTCTGTTCATGTCTTCTGCCCATTTCTTGATTGGATCATTTGTTGTTTGGGTGTTGAGTTTGATAGTTCTTTATCGATTTTGGATACTAGCCCTTTATCTGATAATGTCATTTGCAAATATCTTCTCCTAAATTGCTTTAAATAGAATGCATAGGAGGCCAGTGCTTGGACTATGGAGGGCTACATGTACATTTCCCCACTGCATGCCCCGGGGGGGAATGCAACAGAAGCCTAGGACGTGGGGAGTTATCTCTTAATAAGATGGTCTTGGGGGGCCCAGGAAGCACCAGATCTGCTTCCACAACTAGGCTAATCTCTTTTCTTGGCTTCCTGTTAGAGGGCACCTCCCTGGGCACTTTTGCCTCTGAACACAAGGCAGCATGTGGCTAGTTTAACCCAGGGTGTCCAAGACCCTGTTGTGTATCCACTTCACGGGGGTGAGCGTGTGTGTGTGTGTGTGTGTGTGTGTGTGTGTGTGAGAGAGAGAGAGAGAGAGAAAATACAGATCCCCAGGCCCAACTGCCCAGATATTCATAAGTGGGGTAGGACTGGCAAATCAGCATAACAACCAGCTTTCTAGGTGATTCTGATGTGACAGATCAGCTTGCCAGCACTCGGCAGCCCCTGACAAGTCACAGATTGTGTAGATGGGGAAAGTGAGTCCAAGCAAGGTTAAATGGATTCATTCAAGGTCGCACAGTTGTGTTTTCAGTGAAGATGAACACGACTCTTTGTGTCTTCTGATTTGATGAAAAATGAGGTAGCTGCAAAATTCAACCCACGAATGTAGAGGGGCCACCAGATGCGTAGCCTCATGGGAGAGACAAAACTAGAGAAAGTTCTGGGGGAGGGGAGGAAGGAACAAAGCATTTTAACATTTCACTTTGACGCTATATGGAACAAACTTTCGCAACTAATTTTGCTTATTTGGCTGACTGGCCCAAAGCCCATTTTGGCCAGCTTTCCCCACCTCACTTTGAACTTCACAGGTTTTATATACTGCAGTGGGGCAGAGAAACTTTTGCCAGTAATTATTTGGCATTATTCAATATCAGTGGAATATTTATTAAGATGACATGATGACTAAATGCAGTATGGTCTCCTGGCTTGGATCCTGGAGTAGGAAAAAAGACATTAGCGGAAAAACTAGGGAAATCTGAATAAAGTCTGTGGTTTAATGAATCATAATTTACCAATGTTAACTTCCTAGTTTTGACAAATTTACCATTGTTATCTAAGATGCTAACATTAGGGGCAACTGGATGACGGGTATATGGGAACTCTAACTTCTCCGTAGATATAAATTCACTGCCAAATAAAAAGGTTGTTTAAGAAAGAGGCTCAGGTAAGAATGAACCAGAGCAGTCAATGAAGCAAAGAGAAATTGCTAATCAAAGTGCTGATTCCTCCCACACTGGGGGGATAATCCTTTAGGGAGGTGACTGCTTGATTTGGTCAGAAAGTTACTTCACAGAAAAAAAGCCTGTTATATCTCAGATTATAACCTGGCTAGGATGGGGAGGAGAGGATGCTTTGATTTCAGGAAAATGAAATGATGCTTTTCTTCTTTGATAGCACATTCTGTTTGCGCAATTTTCACTGAGGGTAATTGTATTCCATTTAATCAGCAAAAACTGGAATAACGTCACGATGGGGTTTGTATACACTAAGCTACAGTGGATAAACAGCTTGAGCTGAAACACAACTGTTATTTGTATGCTTTCTGTATGGCAAATATATTTTTTAAAGATTTTATTTATTTGAGAGAGACACAACGGGAGAGGGAACACAAGCAGGGGGAGTGGGAAAGGGAGAAGCAGGCTTCCCGCGGAGCAGGGAGCCCGATGCGGGGCTTGATCCCAGGACCCTGGGATCATGACCTGAGCCGAGGGCGGACGCTTAACTACTGAGCCACCCAGGCGCCCCAGCCGCAAATATTTTTTTAAAAGCAATATTTTGCAAAGGTTAGTCATCTTCATCTGGTCGCATTGGCTTACCTGGAGGAGGTGCCCTGCAGTCCATATTGTAGGATGCGAGGGGGCTCGACCTCATGTCCCCTTCCCACCTTCCTACTATGGTGCCTGAAACATCCCCATAGTTTATTCCTTCATTCAATAAACATGCACTGAGTATGTTAATAATAACAGCTGAAACTTAAGGAATACTTACTATGGGCCAGGGGATTTACAGGAATTCTTGTAATTCTCCCAATGACCTCATGAGGCAGGGAGAGTTAATATCTTTGATTCTACAGATGGGGAGAGCAGGGCTCAGACTGCTTGCGGAAGCTGTCAGAGGTCAGACGGGCAGAATGTGGCGGAGCTGGAGGTTGGGCCTGGTTCTGTCTGGTGCTCTGACTGTGGACCGCAGTGAGGAAGGGACTCACCGTGGCCTGCCGCGGAGACGGCGTTGTGTCTGGGTGCCAGCATGGTGGGCTGGAGTCACCGATGTGAGAGTCAGCCCCACAGGGGCGGTCACCTCCATCATGGCGAAAGCAGACAGCTGTGAGGGGGAGGAGAGGGGAGGTGAGGATAGTCTTGAAGATGCCATGCGCAGGCGGCAGGCAATGGAGAAGGGGTTGGTTGGAGAGTAAGCAGAGGCCAGCAGCCATCAATCCTGGGGATACGAAGTGGGGAGAGAATTTCACCAAGTCAGCAGGTGCTTCTCCAGCTGTGCCGGAGACAGGAGAAGAGGCGGTGGCCTTTAGGACGGAGATGACCAGTTAGGTCATTCGAGCACTCACCAGGAGCAGGCCAATGGGAGGATTTGAGGGTGGGTGGGGATCAGACCCAGACTCAGGAGTAAGGGATCAGGGGACAGTGAGAAAGGAGAGGAGCCAGGACAGGGCGCATTGCCCATGGGTTTGGTAGGGAATGGAAGGACAGAGGAAGGACAGGGCTGGTTAGGAGATTTTTTGAGGTTGAGAAGCTCTGGGAAGTGGGGATCCGCTG
The DNA here is from genome assembly GCF_003265705.2 of Callorhinus ursinus. NCBI lineage: Eukaryota > Metazoa > Chordata > Mammalia > Carnivora > Otariidae > Callorhinus > Callorhinus ursinus. Next base: position 2,073,517 of record NW_027397095.1, read on the forward strand.
GAGGCTGGAGACAGTGGTGCTCTGTAAGAAGGGGGCACATCCCTGAGGCGGCCGGCCCCTGAGCAAGTGGGACACGGTGATCAAAGGCACGCCGGGCACAGGAAGGCATGAGCGGGGACCCCAGCTGGGGCTGGGAGCATTTGTAGAAAGCTGCTCTTCCCTGAGAGAATGTTCCTTCTGCTTCCTGTTCTGGACTCCCTTCTTTCTCCCGGTTTCTGCAGAAGACAGGAAGGCTCAGGTGTCACTGAGGTCTGGGGCAGTGTGGTCTCTCAGTGGCTGGGGCGGCCCCCAAGGACACTGTCCACCCCCGGGGGGGTGGGGGCGCGTCAGTGGGCAGAGTCAAAGACGAACGTCCTCTTGGTCATGATTAGGGCCCATTTTGGATCAGCAGGTGCGATTTCACCAAGGGCTTCTGCTGTTAGTCTTTTAGCAACACCGCAGAATGACATTATTCCACTGATCATTAGATTACTTTTCCTAACATCATAATCACAAGCGCATCCCCACATGCGCGTCACTCCTCACTTATGGTAATCAGTTTTAATGACACTCGCTTCAGTTTCTTTCATAAATCATGCATGTTTATGAGATAATGGAGGAGAAACATCTAATTTTGATGTAAGACAAATGAAAATTGAATGCACATGTCTTTCAATGTATTTTTGTTGGCTTGCCATGCCCGTTACTTAAAGAGGAAAAAAAAAATAACTCCTGGCTTCTCTTTTAGAAGTAAATAAGTCAAAAGTTCAGCGGATTTTGAATACCAAAGCACTCTCTGTAATGTACTGTAAGCAAATAACAAATGTAACTCCCCCTGAGTGGGTTTTGCACAAATCACAATTGAATAGAAATCAATGGTTGTGAGAAGCATGTGTAATATCCTCCCAATGTGTTAAGGAGGAAGATCTTAATACCACACCCTCTTTACAGGAGCAGAATCAAACTCTGAGCCTGCAGAGTTGTCTGCAGAAAAGAGAATGGCAATTTCTTCCATTCAAAACAATATATATTGAATCCTACTATGTGCCAGGCGATGTATAGAAATGAATAAAACACACCAAGCAGATGGCATGTTCTAGTTGAGGAAGCGGATTTGTATACAAGTTTATTCACTAGATTGTGTTAGGTGTCAGGGTAATGACAATTACAAGGTGAAATGACGTATTAGCTGGTTGTGTGTGTGTGTGTAGAATGGTGGGATTGGGCAGAGGGTCTCAGAGATTGTGTGGTGGTGGTGCTTGAGCTAAGTCTGTACTGATGAATTGGCATCCCCAAGGAAAGAAAAGGAAGAAAGACATCTTGCCAATCTTTCCTCATTTATAGACTGTTCTCACTGCTCTGGGATTTATCTTTCTCTAAAATTAGGTCCAAATTCAGTGTGGCATGGGAAGCTCTTTAGAATATGGTCCCAGATGGGGGCGCCTGGGTGGCTCAGTCGGTTAAGCATCTGGCTCTTGACTTTGACTGAGGTCATGATCTCAGGGTCGTAAAATTGAGCCCTGTGTTGGGCTTTCCCCTCCCCCCATGCTCAGCTGGGAGTCTACTTGACATTCTCTCCCTCTCCCTCTGCCCCTCCCCTGGTTGCTCTCTCTCTCTTTCTCTAAATAAATAAATAAAATTTTTAAAAAATAATAAAATAAAACATGGTCCCAGACTACCCATGGGACTCTTCGGGTCACATACTCTGTCTCATTGAATGTTTCTTAGTATTTCCAGAACACACTCACAGTTCCTCTCCCTTGCATGGATGATTCCCATCACCTGCAATGTTCATCACCCTGTTTTCAACTTGGCAAGGTGACCCAGGGCAAGAGGACATTTTAGTAACACAGAGCTCTCTGAGCTGGTGCAGACACAGGTTGGTGAGCTCAATGAGCACAGACCACTCTCTGTCTTCTGATCGACCTGACAGGATGTGGTTCTGCTACCCAGGTCTTTTCCATAGAGAGATGGCTTCTCAACAGGCACTCACTTCCATCCGTGGACATTTTTGAAGCCCTTTGTCTTCAGCCTTCCGAAGCTGACCACTGAGGGAAAAATGGAGGTAGAATAACGTTTTCCTTTGTTCTCATCACACCGAGGCAGATTATAGTTTTCTGTTAAGATTACCCCAAACATAAGCCTTATATTTTGTTTCTCTCTTTATCAAAATTGCCTTTGGAGAATTAAGGAAAGGTTTGGCCCTCATTACAAAACTAAAATTAAAATAAAAGCAAACCAAAACAAAACCCCTGAAACCTTTCAATCTTTAATCTTGTCCTTTTAAGCCTTCCCTGAATGTATGCAAACCTTTGGACTGAGGCCTATTGCCCTGTCTATTTCAGCTTTAGTTCTAGGTGCCCCATTACTTCTCCCTCAAGGTTTCTTGCAGCAGAACTAGAGCAAAATAAGGTAATTATTACAGAGTTGATATGATGGGCCTAGAAGAAGAAAACTGGACTAAAACCTTTTGAAGGCATGTTAGTCCCCTTTGTAATAGGTTTTACTGCTATTAAGAATTAGTACACGATGGCTCCCACTATTGGATGAATTACATAAATGCTAGTGTCAACACCAGACATCATTTATAAGAGATATGGAGAAGCATTTTCTGTTTTTAAATGTCAAAATCATTTCTCATCCACCAGGTAATAATTTTTCAACTTTCTTTTCACAAATACAGTACGTTGTCAGTGATACCGAAGTCATAATTGATTTCACAGCTATGGAACCATGAGAAGCCAAGGAACCTCCGTTATAACCTAGGACTTGAAAATATGAATAAGATGCTACTTCTCCAAGAACCACAAGACCGATAGATGACTACAGCCGACAGAACTGAACCATGCAGTGACTACATAATCCTGGCTTCGGATGAGTGCCAGATGGCAATGAAGTGGGTCTTAAGTGACCACCAAGGGCTCAAATGAGTTGCTTAGTAAAAAACGTGGTGCTTTCAATTAAATGTCAGAGACGATTACATGGGAAAACAGCAGAGAGCTTCAGAAGTAGGGCAGAAAGATTACATTTCACTAACCTAATACTCTGTTACCAAACTTCCTGTCTTTTGGAGTTTTGACAGCAACTTAGCTCTTCCAGGAAAGCAGGACATTCCACATTCATGAAAAGGCACAATAAAATGGCTTTGGAGTAAATGTCACTTTCCAGATAATCCGTGGGTAAGTTAAGGTCAGAGAAACTTGAAATGGCAGGATTCTTCTGGTTTTGATGTCTCAGCCAACATCGAGAACCTGTTGAAATTCTCGAACCTTGGCATCATTCTTTTGGTAAAAAGAAAATAAAAATTCCAACAACCATGACTCTTTTTTTTAAAAAAGATTTTATTTATTTATTTGTCAGAGAGAGAGAGAGAGAGAGAGTGTGAGAGTGCACAAGCAGGGGGGAGCAGCAGAAGGAGAGGGAGAAAAGTCTCCCCGTCGAGCAGAGAGCCCAATGCAGGGCTCGATGCCAGGACCCTGAGATCATGACCTGAGCCAAAAGCAGACGCTTAACCAACTGAGTCACGCAGGCACCCCAGCAACCATGACTCTTAACTGCAGAACTGACAAATCCTTTCTTTGCCATTTTCATTGGCTCTGTTTCTCCACCCCCTGCCCCCATCCTTTTGGTCACTGCTTCTTGGTCCAATGCCTAACAGCTATGACAAATTCAGGCTGCAGTCTTTGGACAACATGTACATGACTGGGGTCCCCTGGTGGTTTGGAAGACCCCAGCTGTTTGCCCTCTGAATTTGGTCCAGAAGTCGGGCTAGACCAGCATAGTCCCTATTCACAGCTAGACCTGCAGAGAAAGCTTGGAAAGAAGCTGTACTTAGGTGGAGCCCAGAGGTTTGTCCACTACCCTCAGAGAAACCAACGAGTAGTTCTTACCATGACCAGCCCAGGGCTAGCTCCGGCAAACTTAAGAAGGAGGGCAAGTTTGTCTTTGTGGTTCCTCTGCCCAACCTTTAGGGACCCCTCATCTTTTCTCTTCTGTATCCTCAGCCCAGATACCATGGAAAGCACCTAAAATTATTGAGACGTACTTCCCAAACTCTTTCAGGGAACACTAGATCAATGAGATATCAAAAGATGTTGGGGGATGCCTGGGTGACTCAGTTGGTTAAACGTCTGCCTTTGACTCAGGTCATGATCTCAGGGTCCTGGGATCGAGCCCTGCATTGGGCTCTCTGCTCAGCGGGGAGTCTGCTTCTCTCTCTCTCCTCCTCGCCCTGCTTGTGCTCTCTCTCTGTTAAAATAAATAAATAAAATCTTTAAAAAAAAAGACATTGGGGCGCCTGGCTGGCTCAGTCCAAAGAACAAGCGACTCTTGATCTCGGGGTTGCGGGTTCAAGCCCTATGTTGGATGTAGAAATTACTTAAAAAAATAAATAAGCTCCTTAATAGGCTTTTTGTGAACAACACACTCCCTGATATGTGTGTATGTTTGGGAAACCCTCTATAATATGCTGTATCCTCCTATGGGATATATGCAATGCCAATCAGCACTAAAGTTTTTTTTTAAGGTTTTATTTATTTATTTGTCAGAGAGAGAGAGAGCACAAGCAGAGGAGGAGCAGAGGGAGAAGCAGACTCCCCGCTAAGCAAGGAGCCTGATGCGGGACTCCATCCCAGGACCCTGGGATTCTGACCCGAGCCAAAGGCAGAAGCTCAACCGACTGAGCAACCCAGGCATCCCAGCACTAAAGACTTTAAGAAGCCTAACAAAAAGTTTTTTTAAGAAGCCCCGCAATTGCAAGTACCTATTTCTTTTATTTAACTCAGCTTTTCCTACATTTATTTGACCGCAGAGCGCTTCCTTTTATGTTATAGCTGATAATGTATTGTGAAATCACTCTTCTGTGGAGTCAGCTATAGATTAAGAGAAACTTCCCAAAGGACCTGCAAGCATTTTGATGTCACTTGGAAATTTTGTGGGGATTGGCACCTTCTAGCAGATTTGTGATTTCATTTAATTCATCTGTGCACAAATGTAACTTTCTTTCTTTCTCTGTGACTGATCTCAACCTGCTCGTGAGCCCTCATTTCCATGGATGGAGGAAATTATGAAACCTTGCCCCTTTAAGGTGACTCAGTATCTTCTGGCTGAAAACTAAATCACTTAGGGTAATTAATTACTCACTGCTTTTGCATTTCAACTCGGTTCATTCCAAGTTCAGTATCAGGGCTACTCTCAAGAATTTTCCTCTTCCTCCTTTTCCTCCCTTCTTCTGTCTTCCTCCTTCACTTCTTCCTTCTCTCCTCTTCCCCCCTCTCCCCTTCCCCTTCCTACTTCTCTTCCTCTTCTCCTGCTTTTTCTTCAGGACTGTGACGTTTCGCAGGAAGCAACTCCCCTGGACAGGTGGGTGGTGCTGTCCGTATCGCATGGCGGAACAGAGAGTGTCATCGGAAGACCGCCATATTCTTTGGAGGCATGCCGGCGAATTGTGTCAACTAAAATTTCTTTTTTTTTTTCTTTTTTTTGCTGGGGAAAGTATATGTTAGAGCTAAAATATCAGAGTGGGTGACTGGGCCCTCTCATTATTCGAGGTAGCTGTAAGAAATAAATAAAAGTCTTTTACAAATGTGCTTTAATATGGGAAGTAGAACAAACCCCAGAACACTGAATATTTCATGGATATCAGCCATAATGCCATGCCATTGCACAGAAGTTGAGAAACACATCATTTTTAATTATTTTCCATTTTATTCTAGGACGCTTTGATCCAGCTTATTTACAAAGGTGGTGAAAAGCCTGTATATCTCAGATGACAGCAGATTGAACAATAGGGAAGGTAGCATAATTTTTTTGTATAAATACAAGTTAAATTAACCCACAGGAACCTGTTATTTATATGATGCAGTGTCTGACTTCATGCTTCTGTAATATGCCTGCTATTTGTGATCATATCTGTGTTCTGTGGGGTAGTTCAAAAAGTAAGCTAACAAACATGATCTTTTTAAATAATTATTTAAGGAAATTTATTTTTTCTAAACAGGCCAACTACTACAGCAGAGATGTTCTCGACCCATGTTTCATTGCTACCTTTTCACGTAATCTACTAGATTCAAATGTCTGCCATTAAGTGGAGAAGAAGTTGCCCACACTACGGGGGCCTCTACTTTTTATTTCTAAAACATATTCTCTCTTTTAACAGATACATTTCATCAACTAAAAATCTAAGAGAACACAATACAAGGGAAGAAAGCAGTTTGTCTCTACAAAATTCAACATATTATATGGATTTCTGGTGCAGACATGGTTTTGCGTTCACAAACCTGGACAGTTAGCTGGGGCTCATGTGTTTGAAGAAGCAGCACGTGAACTAAGGGTATAGAGAAAGCAAGCCCCACAATCCCTCTCATCCCCAGGTGGGCATGTTACCTGTTTAACCAAATATCGGATAAGGAGCTCAATGACTGAGAGCTTCATTACCCATTAGAAAAGCAAAGACTTGGGGGGCCTGGGTGGCTCAGTCAGTTAGGTGTCCAACTCTTGATCTCAGCCCAGGTCTAGATCTCAGGGTCATGAGCTCCGGCCCCATGTAGGGCTCCATGCTGGGAGTGGAGCCTACTTAGAAAAAAAAATATATTTTTTTAAGAATTAAAAAAAAAGAGAGAGAAGACTTGAAACTGACTTTCTGAACAATGTTCCTATGTAGAGCAATATTTAAGTATTGTTCTAAAAGCTCTGAAGGCTGAGCTGGATCTGATCATCAGCATAGACAGCGTTGACTACCCAGACTTCAGGCTCATAGTATGCTGGATGCCCATCCCAGTTCTGTAACTGACTGGCTCTGTGAACCTGGCAAGTAATTTAACCCCGGGTTTTTTTTTTTTTTTAAAGATTTTTATTTCTTTATTTGAGAGAGAGTAAAGAGAGAGAGAGTGAGTGAGTACAAGTGGGGGGGAGGGGCAGAGGGAGAGGGAGAAGCAGACTTCCCGCTGAGCAGAGAGCCTGATGCAGGGCTCGATCCCAGGACCCCGGGATCATGACCTGAGCAGATGTTTAACTGACTTGGCCACTCAGGTGCCCCCTAACCTCAGTTTTGTTGTTTATAAAATGGGCATGAGTGTAACTGTTTATTGTTGTAAGACTGTATTTAGGTAAGAAATGCAAAGTCCTTAGCCATTATGAATATCTCCGTATGTTAGCCAGTGGATAGAGGTGGAGAATAGCAGGAGAACCTCCAAATCTTACATGTGGATCTTTAATAAAGTCCAGAGCCCAAGGCTACTTCGCGTTGGTCTAGAACCAATACAAACACGAGTTGTTCTGAAGACAGGCCCTGACCTCTTCCTGAGTGAGAAGGCCGTCCCAGGTCTACACATCCAAGAGGACCAGAAACATGAATGACCAAATGGTCCCACTTTTACTGTCTCTGAGAACCTAGAATAATTTTGGACCCGGAGCCCATGCATGGGTTTGGAGTGAGAGCTGAAGACCCCTTGGGTTTGACTGTAAAATGTGTGTTTGTGTTCACTTTTCTCCAGGGAAGTCCCTTGGATTTCATCAGATTTTCAAACCTGGGCTCTTTCATAACCCACCAAAGTTTGGAGAGGGCTGCTCTCGTCTCTTGGAGAATCCTTTGCTTCCTGCCTAGAGACTTTATTTGGAGATCCAGACCTCTTCATCGTTCTTTGCCCCCCAGGGCCAAAAGCGTCTGTTCAAGCCTAGACCTATTTTCCCCGGTTCTGTTTGTTCTCTTGGCATCAACCTTGCTCCCATTTCCAACCTGCCTTTTCAAAAACCTCCCTTCCAACTGCAGCATTTTATCCCAACACGTGGCTGATTCTGCTCTTGGGGCTCGGGCAGACTGCTCTCTGCTGCCCCCCCTTGTTCAAACTGACAGGAACCTAGGCGGATTTCTTTCGTGTGGGTAGTACTTGGGCAATCTCCATTGGGAAAAATAGTTGGCTGCCCTGTGGTTCAAGAACGCATTGTGGTGTTCGCTCACCCCCGTGGGCATGTAATTACACGCTATATTTCCAGAGCTCCAGAAAAGAGTTCCTTTGAACATGCCTTTGAAATGGAAGATATTCTCCCAGTGCTCAATGCCCAAGATTTTCGACTCAGAACAATCTGTTTTAACTGAAGATTCTGATCCGTGTGCAAATGTACGTGGAGCAAGGAGGATTCCCACTCACCCACACTGTGGTGTGAATGAAGGAGCTGCGGGTGGGTTTTAGGAGGGCACTGAGCCCACGAGTAGGGGTGGTAGGGAAGTGTAGATCCACAGGGGGTCGGGGGAGTGTGGAGAGGCGTCTGAACATGAGCTTCGGACTTTCCACTTTTCACAGGGTCCACTTGGACCTGGGTAACCGTTGTAAACATGCTGGAATCCTGAGTGCTTCCGGCTGTCCCTTCACTTTATCCCTGGCAACGAAGGGCAGGGGGAGGAACAAGGGGCTGCTGTTTAACATCCAGCTCTAGCTGCTTTGCTGAGGATAGAGGGGAGGGAGGGATGAACTCATGTCTACTGAGCACCTGCTAGCTGCCAGTTACGAGGCATGTCCATGTCCACTCAGCATTAGTTCTTGGAGAAGGCTGAAATAACTCACCGAGCAGAACCAGGGCACGCTGAGAGAGAAGGGAAAATAAGTCAGAAGAAGAGAGTGAGAACGAGCCAAAAGACAGAAAGCAAGCTCACTTAGCCCTCCTGTCCTCTTCATTAGTATCTCCCTCCCAACAGGGTGGGAATCTCCCTGTGAAGCTGAGAATCAGTGTCAGTGACTTCCCCAAGACCCCACAGCCAGTTTATGGTAGAGCTGAGTTTGGGTTCTCTTCTGCCCGAGAGAACCCACACACACCCTCCTTTTTTCTTAAGGCACATTTTATGGCTTTTTAAAAGTTTATTTATTTTTTCAAGTAATCTCTACACCTAATGTAGGGCTCAAACTCATGACCCCGAAATCAAGAGTTGCATGCTCTACCGACTGAGCCAGCCAGGTGCCCCCACCCACACACACACCCTTCTTGTACCAACACGGCATGTGAAAGGGAGAAAGGGGGGATGTCTGACTTGGCTTGGGTATATCTGCAGGTGGACATCAGGTGTTGCATGACAGGTACATATATTTCCAGAGGAACTGAAACAGGAAGGGAAACACCTGTGGGACAGAGTGTCCCATCCCTCCTTGGCAGCTACCAATATAGGAAAAAAGTGAAAGGAAAGATGAAGGAAAGAAAGAAATCGGGGCAGCTGGGAAGCATACATTCTGGAAAGCTCAAAAGATAAAAATGATATTCTGGCTTGGAATTTATCTTAATGAGCAAGACTCAATCAATGGAAAGTGACAAATGGGATAATTTAAAGTTCAGGTTATATTCTTCTGTTTCTTTGTATAAAGGAGAACGAACTTTTTGATCGTTTTTTGCCCAGCTGTAATATTCTGCTGCATAAAGAAGATTGAACACCAAATACACATTAATATGTTATTGGCATCTTTCTTTTTTCATATCCTACATGTTGATTGTAAAACCGTCCAGAGAGACTGATAGCTGTAATATATTACAGTTTCTCAACTTCAAATTAATTTCATAACAGCACAGTAGAGCCAGATATTCTCTGCTCCAAGAAGTAACTTGAAGTAGGTAATATTCTTTCTCTTTGCTCTTTTGAAACCCTGGGTCTGGTTATTTTCTTTATTGGATAACCTATCTAGACTTTACTTCCTTATGATCCATTACCTGCTTCAGTAATTACCACCTCCTCTGAAATGTCCAATCCTCCAGCAGGTTGATTGAGTGCCTCTCTGCACGTGCCCCCGGGGTGAGCTCCACAAAGCACAGTAGGAGCAGGGAAACTGCGTGTGAGCTGTGTAATCCATGTCTCCACAAGTCCCATTTCACATCCAGAGGTCCAGCTTGAGTCTGTGGGCCCGTGGAGACACAGCCTAAGCCAATGACCACATGAAAGAACAAGTCAAGGTGATGTCCAATGACTATAAAAGTGTGAGTCCTTCTGTCCCCCAGTCCAAGCTCCCCTGCCTGAACAGAGAGGGTAAGAGCATACTGTGCCTTCTTCGTTACTTGGGGTAAGGGGGTGTGAAGAAAGAGACCAGACCTGGCACCTTCTTCTCCCACCTATGAGCCGCAGGATCCTTCCAGCTCCCACAACCAAAGGATCAAAAATGAATTCCACTCTTCCATCTCTTTCCTCTAGAGCTTTGCTCTCCAACATGGTAGCCACCAGCCACATGTGGCCATTTAACTTTGAACTGAAATTAACTTGAATAACAATGACTTGTAATTAAATTGGATTACAAGATAATTCCTCGGTCCCGCTAGCCACACTTCAAGTACTCAGTAGCCACACTCAAGTACCAGGTAGCTAGGGGCTGTGGTATCAGGGAACACAGGTAAAGAATATTTCCATCGTGGCAGAAGGTTCTCTTTAACAACTCTGCTCGAGACCCCAACAGACTCTAGTCTTGAAGGCGGAGAAGCATATTCATTAGTTGTGGTGAGAAGGGAAGATATTTTAGGACAGAATTTGCCGGAACAAATGCTTATTGTTTTGATATGGATTTACAGTGCTCTATGAAGACAGCATTTTTCTCATTTCTCTCAATTTTTGGAGAATTTTCTCAACTCTCAATTTTATAGGCATGCCCAGAAAGAATTTAGGGTATTCTAAAAAAAGTCTGATGCAACCATGTGAAGTAAAATAAAAAATGAGATAGGGGAGTTTCAGTGGAGATAAATGCATAATTAAATCTTTTCCCACATTTAACTTCAGAAAATAATGTTTTTGCAATGTCTTAATTGATTGATTTAGAAAATATGATCACTACAACTGTAAAAATGTATTATAATTAATAATAATAATTATGTAAAGTTCATATCTTGGGTTAGCATTTATTTGTCCATTTGGCTAATATTTTGAAGCACCTGTTATGTGGCAGACACTCTTCTAGGCCTTTGGGAATATATCAATACATGAACAATGATCCCTGCCATGCAGAAGCTTATATCCTAGTGGGAGCAAATAGAAAGCAAACAATATTCATCATAAATGCATAAATATGTGGAATATTTGGGAGGAATACGTTCCATAAGAAAATAGAGCACAGGATGGGATATCCACAGTGCTTGGTGGTAATGTTAGCAGTTCAAGCAGGCAGGGGGGGGCTAGGCATGTTTTCCTAGATCCTTAGGCAGGATAAAATCCGTATTTTATAGGTGTACAAAATAGATCCCACGTTGGCCAAAATTCATATATACTCACACAATTATATCATAATATACCTTGGTAAGGATATGCCCAGCAAGGTGCACTCCTACAATATTCATGAGATTGCCTCAGTGGAGGGCAATAGGGCAGTTAATTTGTTGTCCTTGGTCATAGCAACTCCACTTCCAAATTTCTGTGTCAGTCAGGAGAGGCTGGGTATTTTGTGGTAAAAGGACTCCAAATGATAAGGAAACATCTATGTCCTAAGATGGCCGACCGGGCCAGCGAGGGAGTCCCAGCCCCTGCCCCGGGGCTCTTCCGGGTCCTTCTCCCTGCCCTGCTTCGTGCATGCACCAAAAGTGCCCAGTATGTGGAAGTAGAAGTGTATAAATTACCCCCTTTGTGCTCGGGGCTCAGACCTTTGGAGATCACTCTCTTCTGAGCCTGCCGGCGTTAAATAAACCTCCTATCCTCCAAGGTCTCTGGGTGCCGCTTGGTTCTTCCATCAGGCGATCCAGTCCAGGTTCCATAACACAAAAACTTAGCTCCTTATAACAAAGAGATGTTTATTTCTTATACCTACATACATATGTTCACCCATAGACCTGTCCCTCACACTATGCATGAATCTCACCAACATAATGTTGAGGGAAAGAAGCCAGACATAAAACAGTAAATACTGGGGCACCTGGGTGACTCAGTCGGTTAAGCATCTGCCTTCAGCTCAGGTCATGATCCCAGGGTTCTGGGATCGAGTCCTGCATTGGGCTTATTGTGCAGCGAGGAGCCTGCTTCTCCCTCTGCCTGTCTTCCCCATTTGTGTTCTCTCTCTCTCTCTCTCTGACAAATACATAAATAAAATCTTAAAAAAAAAAAAAAAGAGGAAACACCGCACGTGGTAGGCAAACATCTAAAATCACCCTCCAAGATTCCGGGAGCCTGGTGTCCATACCTTCCCTAGTCATTCAGTCAAACACAAATCTAGGTAATATGGTAAAGAAATTTTGCGGATTTCAATAAACTCCCACATCAGTGACCCTTAAGAGAGAGATCATGCAGGTGGGCTGGACTTCATTTGATGTGTTCTTCGAAAGCAGAGCATGTTTTGGCTGCTTGCGGAAGAGGAAGTCAGAGCCTAGAAGCACGAGGGAGACTGACAGAAGAGAAGTTCTCTGTTGCTGGCTTTCAGGCAAAGGAGGACTCGTGACATGGAGTGCGAGGGGTCTCTGGTCCCTGAGAATGACTCCTGGTCAACCAGCCAGCAAGAAAACAGGGCCTCAGTCCCACAGCTACGAGGCAATGAATTCTGCCAATAATCAGTGAGCTTGGAATTGGAGCTTGAGTCCCAGTGAGACCCCAAGCCTGCGATTTGAGGCCTTAAAGGCTCTGAGAAGAGAGTCCAGCCACACACACTATGCCTGGACTTTTGATCTACAGAAACTTGTGAGAGGATAGATTTGCGTTGTCTAAATCCACGGGAGTTGGTGGTAATTTGTTACGTGGCAGTATGAAACAAATACACTGTGTGATTCGATTTACATAAAGTACAAAGGCAGGCACAACTAATCTATGCTGATATAAGTCAGAATAATGGCCACCATTGGGAGTTTCTTGACGGGGAAGGGGCACAAGAAGGGCTTTTGGGATAATGGTAATATTTCTTGATACAAGTGCTGGTTACATGTGTGTTCAGTATGTGAAGATTCACCATGCTGTACACTTACCCTGTGTTCACTTTTCCATATGCTTATTTCCATACACGCTCCAATAAAATATTAAAACGCACATTGTGTTTTTTCAAATCCACACAAAACAACACTGTGTATTTTTTTTTTAAAGATTTTATTTATTTATTTGAGAGAGGGAGGGAGCACGCACAAGTGGTGATGGGGCATAGGGAGAGGGAGAAGTTGACTCCCTGCTGAGCAGGGAGCCGGACTTGGGGCTCTCGGGGCTCGATCCCAGGACCCCGGGATCATGACCCGAGCCAAAGGCAGACGCTTAACCAACTGAGCCGCCCAGGTGTCCCGACACTGTGTATTTTTATGTGCATCTTCATACATGAACTTGCTTACCAAAAAAGCCGACCAACCTACAAAACAAGCTGAAAATAGTAATCACCCCAGGGGAAAAGAATGGGATTGAATGGAGGTCAAGAGAATTTCTGTGTTGTCTATGATATTCAAACAACTTTTATGGAGTTTTCAGTCATCAATTATTTGGGTAATTGAAAACATGAAGGTAGAAGAAATAGTAAAGCATATGGTATAGATCCACTGACTTGTTAGAACAGAGTAATTGGAGCACATGGAGACATTCCCCCAGGATTTGAAGGACGCTAAGGACCCAGCCATCTCTCTTGCCTTGTTCAATGACAACGGCTGCCATTTCTTAGATACCTCTTCTCTGCCAGGTCCTGTAAAAGGTGCTTGACATACATTATCTCTCTCTCATTTCTCACACGTGTTCTCTGAGATAGTTCATGAGTATCATCCCCATCGTACAGAGGAAGAAACAGGCTCTGGAGGGCTAAGTACTTGCCTAAGGCCACACAGCTAGGGAGGAGCAGAACGGAGATCCAAATCTCGGTCTGACTCCAGTGAGTATGCTCTTTTCCCAGACCGTTGCCTGTTCCTCCAATGGTCGTATTGATTATTAGGCTGGTAGAAGTCACCGTATTACGATTCATTCATTCATTTTAAGCTGAGCATTGGGGAGGGGGATCCTCTGAGCGCCTCACACCTTGGTGGAAATGATTGCTCCTCGGGTTACATTCTTCCCCGGTAGGTGCTGCAGGGCACTTTCAGGCATGGGTGGGGAGTCTGGGAGAGTGGAGTCGACAGAGAAAGGAAGACACTGTGTCCCAGACGGAGTTGGCTTGGACACCTCTCAAAGTTCCCCAGGGGTGGCTGTCTGCTTAGGGTGACTCAGTCTCCTCCCAGGGGCTTGGCTCAGCCTAGCTTCAAGCCACAGACTTTATTATGTGGATTCCAGCTTGCTGTCAATATGATCTCCCTGTATAGACTATATTAATAACCTTGGTACAAGCACTGCAGACACGGAAAGCGGAACCCAATCCCCGCACAGGAGATTCCAATCCTCAAGACATGGGGGCCAAGCCATCCATCCAATTGCAAAAGACTTACAATGGAGGCAGCTGACTCGAGCCCGGACTTGACTGGCAATGCACTAAATACCAGAGAGGGAGGGGCCTGACACCTGACCTGTGGCCCGGTCAGCAAAGGCACTCAGGTTACGGAGATAAAAAGCAGCCCGCAGCACTGACCAGGAGCCTTTGCCATGGACTTCTGAGAAGGGCAAGGCAGGAAAAAGACCTGCTCAGAGTCCTCCTGTTGCTTTGGCTTTTGGGGGAGTTCTTACATTATTTTACATGAAGAATGGTCCGTAAATATTCCTAAGAGGGACCCCTGCCTTCTCATTTCAGATCTGTTGTGGAGGTATGGGGGTGTGTGGGCGTGTGCACAATTCAGCCTGAATCTCCTACCTTCAGTTTGTAAGTATTAGGCTGCAAACTCTGGTATATAATAGAGCACAAAAGAGGTTGGGAGAACAGAAGAACATCTTTGTAGTGAATTTTTTACATCTTACTAATTCTCCCTCATCGTTTGACCAAATCTGGCTTGATCCGCTATCAAGTTTTTGACGAATTTAGTGTTGAATACAAAATTTTTCAATTGATCTGCAACATGAAATGTCTCTGTTGAAGATGTCATGGTGTGAGCATCTCAGTGGACGAGAAATCACATCCAGCCGTATTTCCAGGTCACAGCCAACAAGGGAAATGGTCTTGTCCTGCGTTCCGGACTTGCATTGTCCTGGCCAATTATTGTTGTTGTCATTGTCGTTAGTTTGCCGTGGCATCCTAGCATCTCAGCTGGCCTAAGATTTGTCCTGGATCAGAGGGCCAGAAACTGTTCATTTGGTTATTCATTATCTGGCTCTCTTCCAGAAGACTCTGGAACACCAAATGTCAGTTTCTGCTTCAACTTGTTACCAAACCCCTGGCAAGATCTTGGAACTAGGGAAACATGTAGGGTGAAATGCAGAGTGTCTTTTATTTTACTTAAACTGTGTCTCTCCTGCTCTCTCTTCTCCCTGCAAAAAGCAGCTTACTGACTGGGTCTAAAAAATCAACTATTTGTTCTCCAGCGGGGTTGTGGATGTGGACACAGGCTGTACTGTGCTTGTGAGGCCACACACTGCTCTCTTGATGAAAGACCCCACAATGTCATGCTCTTGGCGCCACAGACTGAGGGTGGGATTTGTAGATGGGGAGAGCGAGGACCCTTTTTATGCAACCTCATCAACAAGGAGGGGACTGGGTGCGCTGAGCACAAGGAAAAGCGATCAAATCACTTTCTGTCAGCCTAAGTTCCTCTTTCTGGGACCAAGACAAAAAGGACGGGAGAGTGGATTGACTGGCTTTTCTGGGCCCCTCCAGTGTTTGCTTCTCTGACCAGTTCAGCCCAGGGTCCTCTGAGCTTTTGCGGCATTCGATGCAGTGCCACCGACCGGTCAGTCATTCGCCGTCCTCAGGCTCATGCACGTTAGCTGGATTTCCTTGCACTGATGGCAAGTTCTCTGAAAACGTGGGCCCGTCTCTGTTGGAGATATTGGGGTACCTGGTAGGATATAATAAGTAGGCAGAAAACTATATATATATATACATATATATATATATATATTTTTTTTTTTGGTCAGAAATTGTTGGGTAAGGGGAAGACTAATAGCTCTTGAGCACCTACTCTGTGCCAGATCCTTTGTGAGGTGCCTTGCCATTACCTCATGTTGACATGTGTGCTTGGAGGGGGACAAAGGGAGTGGCCAGCAGAGGCCACTCCGCACAAGCTGTGTGCCCTTAGCCAAGTTCCTTCGGCCCTCAGAGACTCCGTTTCCTCATATACAAAGTGAGGGCAATAACAGTTGCCTCGCCGAGGTGTTGGGAAGGTCCTGTCAGTGTCTGTGAAAGTATTTGGTAAACTGAGAAGCCTTAGACCCAAATATTATTATTATTGGGCACTATGGGGAATTTTAAAAAACGAAGAAGCCAAGGTTCCAGCCTTCCAGAAAGCTATTGCTTAGTAGAGCAAAGTGGCTTATGACATTTCCAAAAAAAATAACAGTATCAGATGATGTGGGTGAAATCCCAAGGTTGTGTATGTGTTGAGTTGCCCAGGCAGCAGCGTCTCCATCTCCACTTCCCTCTTTACTAACGTTCAGACTCCGGGCCCCTGCCCTCTATGGCCTTCAGTGCTCTCACAGCACGTGCGTGCACGGGCACGCAGGTGCACGCAAGCACGCACACAGGTGCACACACGCGCAACACTACACAGTCTCTCCCCGCCCGGCTCTCCTGCCTAGGATGAGGATTATCGAAGTCTCTTGATACTCATTTTGGGACAGGAGTTCTCATACTCTGCAGCTCATGCCCAGACATCCTGGAGCTAGATGAGGATCACTGGGGCATCAGAGTTATTTCAGGCTGTGTGGTTAGACAGATTTGGGTTCAAGTCCCAGCTCTACTACTTCCTAGCTCTGTGGCTGTAACTCTGAACCCCGGTTTACTTATCTATAAAATAAGTGCAACAGAAGTTACTACCTCATTGGGTTACTGGGAATGCTAATTGAGAGAGGGCATGAAAGTGTTTAGTCAAGTGCCTGGCACATAATAGGTGTTCAGTATGGGGGCTGTTCTTGGCGTTGCTTGCTAAGCATTCTAGGGTCAACCTACACGAGACATCACCATGGCCAGCCAACCCTGATCACTGTGCAGAGCATCAAAGTTGCCATCTTGCACAACATGTTGCCTTCCCCTCAACCACCCCGTTGCATTTCTAACCCTTCGTTCAGCCCCACCAACCACATTTTGTCTCTTTTCACGGGGGATTTGAATATTGCCTTCTGCTTCAGGTGAATCTTCTATAAGATCATAGCCACAAAGATGACTTTCTTCAGTGGATATGAGTGTGCAAAGTGTGTTTTACGAAGTTTAACTCCCTCCCCCACCCCATGCTGCTCTAATGTTGTAGCTTTCTGCATTTTAATGCTATTTGGTGAAATGTGAATTTTGAAAATATGTGCATACAGAGTAAATCCTTTTACAGGTTTTGCTATCAAGCCCAGTTTAAGGGCTTTAGTAGCCTTTAGTCTGGCTCCATCTTACGAAAAATTAATTTTCATTTAGTCTGTGACATGTATAATTTCTCTAAACTAATTTTGTCTTTTCCTGGGTTATTCCCCGTCAAAGCTGTTTGAGTGACAAAGAAATCCTTTTCCTGGGAGCAACTTTGGCCTCGAGGCTAGCTTTCTTCAAATCCTTCATGTTGATCTGAGGTGTAATTTTTAGCTCTTTATTTTATTATTCAAAACTAGAGCTCCCATGGAGATCAGTCAGGAAATCAGCAATGGGTGTGTTCTTTTGCCAAGACCCCAGAGCACAGAAACACGTGGGAGACTGAGGGCCAGGCAAGGCTATTCTTGCTTTTTTAAAATTATCATTATTAAAACCTACCTAGGGCTTTTGGGTCAGCTGGAAGTCAGTTTTGACACTGTCCCCCAATCTTTACCATCCAAGTCAGGAGAAGCCCAGAAGGCTTATTTACACGTTTCTGTCTCACCTGTACGATCTAAGGAAGTTTGCTCCTCATTTAAGTCCTTCTGCTTTTTTGACTCAGCTACTAGCTGGAGGATCATCTTCGGTAGTGCATTTTTGCCGACACAAAGGCTACAGAGTGGTGTCCCTCCCCAGCCCTTCTCATTAACCAGCACAGCTTAGATCACAGAAGGCTCCTGCTGGGATGGGCCGGCAGGGTCATCCAACGCAGCCCCTCATTTTACCAAGGTCAGCAACTAAATCCCAGAGACGGCAAGCAACTAGCCCAGGGTCATACAGTGAGCCAGAGGCGGAACTGACACTCCAACGTTGTTTTCTTGGCATCCGGCTTGGTGCTCTTTCTATT
The DNA here is from genome assembly GCF_003265705.2 of Callorhinus ursinus. Taxonomy (NCBI): domain Eukaryota; kingdom Metazoa; phylum Chordata; class Mammalia; order Carnivora; family Otariidae; genus Callorhinus; species Callorhinus ursinus. The sequence goes on from NW_027397095.1 coordinate 2,091,652, forward strand.
CTGCCACTGAGAGCTGGTGCTGCCGGCCCAGGGCTCAGTGGATGGATGGGCTCGCCCAGCTCTGGCTCCTGCAGGGTGAACACAAAACCGACCTTATTTCTCAATCTGACTGCTGTGATTTGACCAGCTGGTCAAGTTGAAACTGCTCTGGCCAGATCAACCGTGAAGTTTGGAAGGGAACGGGGCTAAAAATTAGTGTTAATAGTGTAGAGTGGGGCTGGTTCTCCACTCACCTCTCCGCTCAGTTTTCCACTCACCTAAAACCCGCTTCTGCTCTCCCCCTCAGCATCCCAAGCCTCTCCTCCGTGCCCTGTTATACAGTTGGTCTTAGAACAATTTGGGTTTGAGCTGGTCCGCTTATATGCACATTTTTTATAGGACAGTACGGTAAATATATTTTCTCTTCCATATGACTTTCTTCATAACATTTTGTTTTCTCCAGCTTACTTTGTTGTATGAATACAGTATAATACATATAACAGGGGCAACCGACGGGCTCAGTAGGTGGAGCGTGTGACTCTTGATCTTGGGGTTGTGAGTTTGAGCCCCACGTTGGGTGCAGAGATGACTTAAAAAAATAAAATCCTTAAGAAAAATACGTATAACATACAAAATCCGTGTTGACCAACTGTTTATGTTATTGGTGAGGCTTTGGGTCGACAGTAGGCTTTTAGTAGTTAAGTGTTGGGGGAATTAAATGTTATATGTGGGTTTTTGACTTTGTGCGAGGTCAACGCCTCAAACCCTTGGGTTGTTCGAGGGTCAACAACGGTATGTAGCATCCCTTGTTATGTAGTTCATGGTATCTCATTGGAGGGAGCATTCATTAGGGCTAAGCATTGCTATCTTCCTCCTCCCTTGTAAGTGTCTCCGGGGAGGGGTCACACGTACATGTCCCACTCCTCAATGTGATTAAATGGATCAGAGGCCTTCCTCCTCCGTGGGATACAGGCTGCGGGAAACACTGGAGAGGTAGAGAGAGGTAGGGGAAGAAAAAGGAACATATAAAGAAATGGGATGGGGCAGCAAAGCCACCCTGGGTCATAATTAGGCCTATCGCCTGCCACCCAGGGTCAGTCATTAAATTTGTGTAGCTTGGGGCGCCTGGGTGGCTCAGTCGGTTAAGCGTCTGCCTTCGGTGCAGGTCATGATCCCGGGGTCTTGGGATCGAGCCTGGCGGTGGGCCCCCTGCTCAGTAGGGAGTCTGCTTCTCCCTCTCCCTCTGCTCCCCCCCCGCTCATGCTCTCTCTCTTTCTCTATCTCAGATAAATAAATAAAGTCTTAAAAAAATAAACAAATCTGTGTATGTTATTATTGTGGAAACGATAACAAAGAGCTCGAACCAAAGATACTCCGAGTTAAAAGGGAGAGGAAATGAACATTTACTGAAGATCTACTTTTCCAGAAACTAGACTAAGTGTTCTCAATGGCTGACAATCCAGTGAGGTGGCTGTCACTAGTCCCATTTTCACGGATGACAAAACTGAGGCCCTGATTAAATCCCAGAGCAACGTCCTCTCCAAATCTCTGCTCTCTCCTCATTAATAAAAAGCGACTTGAGATTGCATTTCCTCTTTACTATGCCCCTAAACCAGCTTCTTGAAGGTACCTGGTCAGGCTGTCTTACAAGGATGTAAACTGAGGCACAAAGAAGTTAAGTGGCTGTCACGGGAGCTGAGTGGAGCCTGCTGCCTATGGTTGCCAAGCCTTGGCTTCCCTAGCTTCCAAGGCGCTGCCTGCATGAACGGATTCCTCCATTCAGCAAGAAGTGAGAATGCCACCATTAGAGAAATAGTGGGGATCCCTCCTCAGGGGATGCGTGGTCACTGGTTTGCATGTGTTCACATAGCACCCCGAATGTGTATGCGGCACCCCGGCATTATCCTCCTCTTTTCATTCCTTGAGCCCCATGTTCTGTAAGGCTAAACAAAGAAAACTCAGTGTTTTGTGGGACTGGCTGTTGACAGTGATGTATCCAACACACCCAACCTGTTTATAATATCAGAGCTTAAATTTCAGAACGGCGCGTTCATTAAGTACTGCTGTTCACTCAGTTCAGAGAGACGCATCAAAACAGAAACGAACTGACTTGATAGTTTGCATGCCTTCAATCTTTGTGACAAAAATCGCCTATTATTGAGAGTATGAACGTTCTTGAAAAAAATGAGAGACAGCTGCAGAAACAGGGCGGAAGAGAATGCTCAGGATAAGGGGGGAAAGGCACATTTCCTTAGTGTTTTATGCTCTCTATAAAGACTGCCAGCATTTCTTCGGCCGGAAATGTTCACTGTTTCTGTTCTAATTCGAACAGGGGACCCTGCTGTCACCCGTGTAACGCAGGCCCAGAACAAGTCCAGCTGCTGATTGCCTGGTGGGCTCTAACAACTAGATGGAAGGAATCAAGGACTAGCCTCTGGTTACGCACCCCCCCCCCCCCCCCCCCCCCCCCCCCCCCCCCCCCCCCC